>NC_090738.1:128139140-128142622 GCF_036898095.1 Palaemon carinicauda | reverse complement strand
TTACGATCATAAAATAAAAAAAAAAAACTGAAAAATTTCCTTCATTTTTTTAATCATGATCACAAAATTAAAGAACTAAAAAATTCCTACATTTTTGTAATTACGATCATAAAATAAAAATAAAACTGAAAAATTTCCTACATTTTTATAATCACGATCACAAAATAAAAGAACTAAAAAATTCCTACATTTTTGTAATTACGATCATAGACAAAAATGAAAAATTCCTGCATGTTTGTAATTACGATCATAAAATTAAAAAGAAAAAACGAAAAATTCCTACCTTTTTGTAATTGCGAAAATAAAAATCCTACATTTTTTTTATAAGTGAGATCATAAAATTCAATATTTAGTTGAATGCTTAAGTTTATACATAAAAATACTTCTTGTAATTTACTGAAATTACCAAAAAAATATTAATCATAATTTGCTGTAATTATCCAAAAAATATCATTTATAATTAACTATAATTATCATAAAATTCTATATTCGATTAAATGCTTGATTTATACATATAATTTACTCTACTTACCCCAGAAACATTAATTATAATTTACTATTTGCTATTTTTCCCTGTTGGAGCCCTTGGGCTTATAGCACCCTGCTTTGCCAACTAGGGTTGTAGCTTAACAAGTAATAATAATAATAATAATCATAACAATAACGATAATAATAATAATAAAAATAATAATAATAATGATAAATATAATCATAATAATAATAATAATAATAAATAATAGTAATGATAAATATAATCATAATAATAATAATAATAATAATAATAATAATAATAATAATAATAACGATAATAACAACAATAATTATTAATAATAACAATAAGAATAATAATTATAATAATACCAATAATAATAATAATTAATAATAATAATAATAATAATAATATTAATAATAATAATACTGAAATTACCCAAATTCATTAAATTACCCTAAATTACCATAAATTACAACAAGCACTTACCGAAATAGAGCGGGGTCTCCCGGTTATCGACATTGTCATCGATGTAAGGGATGCCCAAATTATAGGCGGCAGTCTGCCCGATGCCCACGCCCAAGAGGGACAGGAAGAAGATGGCCAGGATGCCATAACTGTCATTCGACTCACAGACATCTTCGAGGACGTCCTCCGATAAAGTGTTATTCTCACTGTCAAACTCCTTCACTGATAATGGCACTGATAAGGATACATTGGTGACCGGCAACCTACAGATATTGGCCGTGTCCAAAGGGCTGCCCTTCGAGGAGGTCATTTCCAAGTGCTTCTGCAGCAGGTGCGGCCCGAACAGGAAGTGGGGCAAGGAACACAGGAGGGGCGCAGAAGGCGAACAGCACTATGCCCCAGCCTATCCACTTGGGCCTGTGGCCGTGCCCCGCCGTAATAGGTGAGCAGAAGGGCCCCGCCGATCTGGCCCATCTCTGTGGCACTCATTATAATCCCCGTCGTTTTGCTCTTCAACTGAAAGAGCTTTTCTATGGTCGTGAGCACACTGACAAAGTACGTGTAGAACATGCCTTGTAGCACTGACGTCAAACAAAACACCATAAGAAACATCTGTTTGTTAGCCAGTTTTTGAACACAGGGCGGCGAACACCACTCGCCAAGACCGCATTTCATGTCATCCTCACCTTCTTCCTCTTCTTCTTCCCCTCCTTCCCCAGCATCCCCCTCTCTTTCCTCTTCCTCTTCCTCCTCTTCGGCTTCGGCCATGGCTTCCTCCTTAGCTGCCGCCATCATAGCTACGCCGTTAACCTTAAAGCGACAGACTTCGCCGTCAGAGGCAGTGAGAAGAGACGTCTCCGATGCAACCTCCTCCCAAAGATTATTCTCATTTACGTGATGGGACACCTGTTCCTCCTGCTGTTGCTGCTGCTGCGTGCCTTCAGGAGGTCGTGAGGTGCCGTTCACCGAAGCAAGGGGCGCTCCAGCCGCGATGGTGGAAGAAGCGTTGCACGGAAAGGAATGGTTATTCGTCTGGACGTCCTCCTCGCTCGAGGAAGAGGACGGGCGGTTGGAGGAGGTCCTTGTCCTCCTCCTCGGTCGTACTCGAACAGGACGCGACCGCCGGAGGATCAGGGTGGATTATAAAGGGCTCCGAATTATAAGGAAACTTTTCCCCAAGCAAAGGACTGCTATCGTTAACCGCCTTCAGCTTATGATTGTGGATGAGGTTCTTCGAAGGCGAGGGGCCCCGTCTGCATGTGGATCTGACGTGGAAGGTCCTCGTGATTTTGGGCGGCGTGACTACGAGGGTGCGTGGTGGGCGTGGAGACCGGGGGCCTGGACAGGTCGAGGCCGAGAGGAATGTGGTTTGTCACGTCGAGACCCGAGTGGTGATTTGGCTGCTCCCTCCCGACGCTTGAGTTCCATCGTGCTGGCCAACCCACCATGGCGTCTGCAATGGAGAGGAAATACCAAGCATTTATTAACATGAAGATTTATTCAACGATATAAATAACACAATGACCTGACTTAATAATATATGATAATAACAACACTAACAACATCAACAACAAAAGTAATAATAATAATAATAATAATAATAATAATAATAATAATAATAATAATAATAATAATAATAATAATAATGGTCATTATGAAGGCGAGAAAAGTTTTTTTGTTTTTATTATTATCATCTTTAAACATGCTCTTGTTCTTCATAGTGTTCTATAATGATAATAATGATAATGTTAATGACAATAATTCATCTATTAGACGCATTATGACACATTTTATGATGATGATAGATATTTTCTACTCGGTAGAATAACAACAAGAACAGCAACAACAACAAAAAGTAATAATAATAATAATAATAATAATAATAATAATAATAATAATAATAATCTCCCCTACACAATATACACCAAGTGTCTGTGTGTAATATGTATGTATACACACACACACACACACATATATATATATATATATATATATAAATATATATATATATATATATATATATATATTTCAAATCTATATCATCAAATTACAAATGAATTTCCTCAAAGTCATAAGACTATACAATTAAGCAACTCATGATGGCTTAAAAAAAATATAAATATATACACCACACACATAATATATATATATATATATATATATGACCTAAGATGATGTCTCTGTGTATGATAATATATAACAACCTTTGTTATAAAAGGCTTCCTTTTACAAAAGACAATAAAACATAATTTTGAGAGAGAGAGAGAGAGAGAGAGAGAGAGAGAGAGAGAGAGAGAGAGAGGGGGGAGTATAATGCTACTTGTAACCTCATTAGAAAATTTAAGAATTCTGAATCAAAACTAATTCTTTAAATATAATAGAGTTTAACAAGAGACCGAACAGTGGCTTGATCATTTTATTAGTAAATAAAAAAGTTTAGAAAAAAGGACCCTAGCCTGAATTTTGGATTAAAGCAATATAATAAAAATAAACACAATGACAGCTTGGATCCCTTATACATTTT
>NC_090738.1:128119140-128129140 GCF_036898095.1 Palaemon carinicauda | reverse complement strand
CTGCGAGTCAGTTGCAAATCTGCCTCATTAAAAAGAATTGACTATAGGTGTTACCGCTATCAACACAGGGCACAGCTAGCGTTTCTAACTGGTTGTTCCTCAAGTTCTAACCACAAATGAAGGGATGGAGCTGGAAAGTTGGCATTCCAGACCCAAGCAGGGCCGCAATATCTGCATGCCTAGGTATGTGAGGCGTCTCCCTCTGCCACTGCATAAGTATAAAAATTACTTCCTTTGCATTCCTCACCCATGTACCGTATTCAAATCCAGAACTACCAGTGTCGAAACCTGCACCTGAGCTTTCCAGTTCAGAATATCCTGGTCACTCATGTTTCAACCCATGGTTAACTTGTAGTCCTTTTTATAATAATAATAATAAAAAAAAAAAAGTAATTTATATATGGAAGTCATGAGAATGATTTAATGACTATATGAAAAAGTACATTGACTGTAATACAAAAGGAAGTCCTTCGAGGGGGCATCAACTGTTCTAGTCGTGGGCACCTGGTCACTCATGTTTCAACTCATGGTTAACTTGTAGTCTTAAAAAAAAAAAAAAAAAAAAAAAAAAAAAAAAAAAAAAAAAAAAAAAAAAAAAAAAAAAAATGTTTAGTAATTTATATTATGGAAATCATGAGAATGCTTTAATGACTCAATGGAAAAGTACATTGATTGTAATACAAAAGGAAGTCCTTCAAGGGGCATCAACTGTTCTAATTGTGGGCACAAATATAAGTTGATCTTTTTGGTGAACGAACATTTGTAGAGAAGGCCGAGTTGAAAGTTTTAAATGTACGGATTTATTCTGAGCTGAAATAAAAAAAATGATATTTATTGAAGAACAAAAAAAAAAATACGTGTCCATGTTTATTACATTTCCCAATTTTTACCAAATTTGGTGTATATATATATATATATATATATATATATATATATATATATATATATATATATATATATATATATATATATATAATCTCCTACGCCTATTGACGCAAAGGGCCTCAATATATATATAATATATATATATATATATATATATATATATATATATATATATATATTTATATATATATATATATATATATATATATATATATATATTTATATATATATATATATATATATATATATATATATATATATATATATATATATATATATATATATATATATTCTAAGACAATCTTTTTAATGTTTGAAATGACCTTTCTTGACAAACACACTTAACCAAATAGTAATTCGTTGATATACGCTCTTAACCAAACGGTATTTAGCTGATATACACACTTAAACAAAAGGTATACCCTTGATAAACTGGTTTCATCAAGAGTAAGGAATGCTGATTCATCTGTGCAGGGTACATACGGGCGTTGAATGTAAATAAAGGAGAGGTGAGGCAGTAGAGACATGTCAAAAGTAGTATTTTTGGTCTAACAGGAACTGAAAGGACAAAAAAAAAAAAAAAAAAAAAAAAAAATAATAATAATAATAATAATAATAATAATAATATACAAGTCAAAGATATTTCATTAAAAGGGTTCAATAAAATTAAAAAAGGCTTTAAATATAGAAAAAGGGCAAACTACAAGAAAGAAAAGAAAAAAAAATACAAATCAAAGATATTTCATTAGAAGGGTTCAGTAAAATAAAAAGGCTTTAAATATAAAAAAGTAGGCAGTAAAGAATTTGAAGTTATTTCTTTACAAATTTGACAGGTTAATACCACACACCCATGACGAGATATTTTCGCAATATTGATGGAAAATTAGAAACATAAAATTATTAATATGAACGACGGAAAAATATGAGACTTTAACAGTAACATCCTTCAAGTTATCGACTAATCTCGCCTGATTAATCACTTTGTCTTGGGTTTAAGGCAGGTAAATTATCAGAGAGAGAGAGAGAGAGAGAGAGAGAGAGAGAGAGAGAGAGAGAGAGAGAGAGAGAGAGAGAGTTACAAGGATTTTGGATGTCTCAAAGACTTTTTAGTCCATCCGCAGAAACTCCATTTTCTCTCTGATGGAGCGATCTACTTTAAGCATTTAGAGAGTTCTTATGATCTTGTCTGACTTATTCTTGACTCGTTTACCGTGTTACTGTTTACGACATCTGATGGAAGACTATTTCATGAGAGAGAGAGAGAGAGAGAGAGAGAGAGAGAGAGAGAGAGAGAGAGAGAGAGAGAGAGAGAGAGAGAGAGAGAATGGGTTTAGTTAAGACAGGCTGTGGTCATATGTCACTCTTTTGATATTCCGAGAACCTCACAAGGACGACGGACAACCTTCGCCAGACAAAAGAACTTGCTCTGATCACATCTTAAGCCACCACAAGACAACGGCTCTTCCATCTTCTTCTTCTCCTTCATCAAGAGAATAGAGAAATCACACATATGCGAATGAGTGCTCTCAAGCAGTAGATTCTGCAAGTATGTCTATATTGTGTGTACAGGCAATGTGTATTATTATTATTATTATTATTATTATTATTATTATTATTATCACCATCATCAATCATCATTATTATTATTATTTTTATTACCATTATTATTATTATTATTATTATTATTATTATTATCATTATTATTATTATTATTATTATTATTAGCTAAGCTATAACCCTTGTTGTAAAAGCAGGATGCTATAAGCCCAAGGGGTCCAACAGGGAAAAAGAGCTCAGTAAGTGGTAAGTGAAGGAAATAAATAAACTACATATATATCTAGAGAGAGAGAGAGAGAGAGAGAGAGAGAGAGAGAGAGAGAGAGAGAGAGAGAGAGAGAGAGAGAGAGAGAGAGAGAGAGAGAGAGAGAGAGAGATCTTATATATAGTAATTTTTTCTCTTTTCATCTTTACTAGAGAGAAAGAGAGATCTTGTATATACTTTTTCCTTTTTCATCTTTATTATTTAAAAGTTTAAAGGTCAATCATGAATGGCAGAGGCAAAGGACAGTGGCATTGCCCTACAGAGCAGGACAATGCCCTAGAGACAGACCATATTACATATGATCTGCGTCCAAGCCCCCTCTCCACCCAAGCTAGGACCAAGAAGGGGCAGTCAATGGCTGCTGATGATTCTGCAATTAGACCTATAGGCTCCCCCAAACCCACCCATCCTTAGCTCATAAGGACGGTGAGGTCACAACGACCAAATGAACTAACGAGTTTGAGCGGGACTCGAACCCCAGTCTGGCAATCACCAGGCAACCTTCAACGTATTCATGCATATACATTAAGGATATCATATTCATAAAACATGACAACCTTCTTATTACAAAACAAAGACACGAAGTTTTTTTCTTTTTTTCTGGACAGTTGAAAAGACACCAGGCTACATACACCAGCATCTGGAAACAGCTGTTATTGTTGAAACAATAACATGACAAGTTACATAAAAAGATTTCTAGAAGCTGAAGGGCATTTCGGGGAAATAGCCCAGTGAGGAAAGCAAGTAAGGGAATAAACTATAAGATACGTAATGGATAATTAGAGTAAAAACACTTTGAGAACAGTTGCAACATCATTATTATTATTATTATTATTATTATTATTATTATTATTATTATTATTTTATTATTATTACTTGCTAAGCTACAACCCTAGTTTGAAAAGCAGAATGCTATAAGCCGAAGGACTCCAATAGGGAAAATAGCCCAGTAAGGAAAGGAAATAACAAAACTAAAAGAAAAGTAATCAACAATATAAAATATTTTAAGAACAGTAACGTCAAAATAAATATTTCATATATAAACTATAAAACTTAAAAAAAAACAAGAGAAAGAGAAAGAAGATAGAATAGTGAGCCAAAAACAAGAGGAAGAGAAATAAGATAGAATAGTGTCAAAAACAAGAGGAAGAGAAATAAAATAGAATAGTGCCATAAACAAGAGGAAGAGAAATAAGACAGAATAGTGTCAAAAACAAAAGGAAGAGAAATAAGATAGAATAGTGTCAAAAACAAGAGGAAGAGAAATAAGATAGAATAGTTTGCCAAAAACAAGAGGAAGAGAAATAAGATAGAATAGTGAGCCAAAAACTAGAGGAAGAGAAATAAGATAGAATAGTGTCAAAAACAAGAGGAAGAGAAATAAGATAGAATAGTTTGCCAAAAACAAGAGGAAGAGAAATAAGATAGAATTATGTGCCAAAAACAAGAGGAAGAGAAATAAGATAGAATAGTGTCAAAAACAAGAGGAAGAGAAATAAGATAGAATAGTGTGCCAGGCCATGAGAGATTGAAGACATTGTTCCAGACGATCAGTGAATCGAATTTCAAGCAATAAAACAATTTCCTTCAATTTCTAAGGATCTGGAAGCTGGACACACCGATCTGATATAGTGTCAGGATTCAATGGATCCCATATCACAGACAGACGCTTCACTTGGGATGAAATGGTCGCCTGTACGAAGGGTTATGGTTTTTAGGATGAATTTTAATAACTAACTCATCCCCCCCACAAATACTCTCCTACTACTCACCACTACTCTCTTACCATTCACCACAACTCTCCTACCATTCACCACTACTCTCCTACCATTCAGCACTCCTCTCCTACAATTCACCACTCCTCTCCTACCATTCAGCACTCCTCTCCTACCACTCACCACTACCTACCATTCACCACTACTCTCCTACTACTCACCACTACCTACCATTCACCACTACTCTCCTACCACCCACCACTTCACTACTCTCCTACCATTCACCAATACTCTCCTACCATTCACCACTACTCTCCTACCACTCACCACTACTCCCCTACCAGTCACCACTACTCTCCTACTACTCACCACTACCTACCATTCACCACTACTCTCCTACTACTCACCACTACTCCCTACTACTCACCACTACTCTCCTACTACTCACCACTACTCTCCAACCATTCACCACTACTCTCCTACTACTCAACACTACTCTCCTACCAGTCACCAATACTCTCCTACTACTCACCACTACTCTCCTACCATTCACCACTACTCTCCTACTACTCACCGCTACTCTCCTAGCATTCACCACTACTCTCCTACCACTCACCTCTACTCTCCTACCAGTCACCACTACTCTCCTACTACTCACCACTACTCTCCTACCATTCACCACTACTCTCCTACCACTCACCATTACTCTCCTACCACTCACCACTACTCTCCTACTACTCTGTTACCATTCACCTCTACTCTCCTACCATTTACCACTACTCTCCTATTACTCACCACTACTCTCGTACCGCTCACCTCTACTCTCCTACCACCCACCACAACACTACTCTCCTACCACTCACCACTACTCTCCTACTTTCCTACCATTCACCACTAGGCAGACCTATAGGCTCCCCCAAAACTCCCATCCTTCGCCCAAAAGGATGGTGAGGTTGCTGGCACTACAAGAAACCATCGAACTTAGCGGGACTCGAACCCCAGACCGGCAGATCGCCAGGCAGGGACGTTTCTAATAGGGCACCCCAAACTTTCACCAACTTATCTCCTTTAGGTTTGAAGAATTAGACTTGGAAACAGAGAGAGAGAGAGAGAGAGAGAGAGAGAGAGAGAGAGAGAGAGAGAGAGAGAGAGAGAGAGAGAGACAGAGAGAGAGAGATTTTGGATGTCTCAAAGACTTTTTAGTCCATCCGCGGAGACTCCATTCGCTCTTTATAGAGCGATTTAGTTTAAACATTTAGAGAGAGAGAGAGAGAGAGAGAGAGAGAGAGAGAGAGAGAGAGAGAGAGAGAGAGAGAGAGAGAGAGAGAGAGTGTGTGTGTGTGTGTGTGTTACAAGGATTTTGGAGATCTCAAAGACTCTTTAGTTCATCCGCCGAGGCTCCATTTGCTCTTTGGTAGAGCGATTTAGTTTAAGCATTAATAGAGAGAGAGAGAGAGAGAGAGAGAGAGAGAGAGAGAGAGAGAGAGAGAGAGAGAGAGAGAGAGAGAGAGAATGTCTCAAAGACTTTAGTCCATTCGCGGAGACTCCATTAGCTATTTTTAGGGCGATTTAGTTTAAGCATTTAGAGAGAGAGAGAGAGAGAGAGAGAGAGAGAGAGAGAGAGAGAGAGAGAGAGAGAGAGAGAGTGAGAACATAATCTAATATAAACATGAAGAGTCATCTCATAATCCTCAGCACAAGCGAAGTCGTGAGATATTACCTTAAGGACTAAACCCTATTTGCATATCATTTCCAGTTCTTCGGACGAGCAATTTCAAGGTTACAAGCTTTGCGATAGGATGGCAGTTAGCAGCAGTGAAGACTTTCTCGTATTTCTATTTCTAACTGGATGTTTGGATGCAAGGAAACGTCAATGTGTAGTGGGAGTGTATGTAAATGTGAGAGAGAGAGAGAGAGAGAGAGAGAGAGAGAGAGAGAGAGAGAGAGAGAGAGAGAGAGAGAGAGAGAGAGAGATTACCAAGATTGTTGGGAATTAATAATAATTATAATAATAATAATAATAATAATAATAATAATAATAATAATAATTATAATAATAAAAATAATAATAATAATATGATCCCAGTATTGTATTTTCAACAACAACAACAACAATAATAATAATAATTCCAAAAATCATATTATCCCCGCATTGTATTTTCAACAACAACAACAATAATAATAATAATAATATTAACAACAACAATAATAATAATAATAATAATAATAATAATAATAATAATAATAATAATAATAATAATAATATCAACAACACTGAAAATTATGATAACAATATGATCCCAGCTTTAGATTTTCTTAAGCTACAAACCCCAACGAGTTAAGTTTTATGGTGATTGACTTTGAATAATTCAAAGATAAGTAAAGGGCAATTGGCATATAAATCTGCCATATCTTGGCAACGTCAGAGGGACAGGTCTGGTGCAAGTTTCAAAAAAAAAAAAAAAAAAAAATATTAAACATCAAATTTAAGGAAACTCTTGGTGCAAGTTTTCAATAAAAAAAAAAAACACACACAATAAAGAGACGATTATTAAACATCAACTTTAAGAAAACTCTTAGTTACGATAAATATTTTGAGACGAAATAAAAACTTGGTCTTAGTTTATTAAATTCATGCTGGTAATTCGCATTATATTTGCCGACATGGTTTTAAAGGCCGCTCATGAATGGCAGAAGCAAGGGACAGGACAATGCCCTAGCTAGCAGATTAATGCCCTACAGACTGGCCACATATGATCAGAGCCAAAGCCTCCTTTCCACCCAGGCCAGGCAATGGCTGCTGATGACTCAGCACGTAGTCCTATAGGCCCCCCAAATATCCATCCTTAGCTCACAAGGATGGTGAGGTTGCAGACACTAAAGAAACTATGGAGCTTGACCTGACTCGAACCCCAGTCCGCTAGATCGCAAGGCAGAGACGTTTCCAATATGCCACCACGACCCTTCGTTAATTAAAGTAATTAGAAAGCTGTTTAGAATAAAATTGCACCTTAAATTAACTATTTCCGTGGAATGCCTCTATATAATCAACTTCAAATACTAATTATACACTTCAGAAAACACACTATTCACTGAGCTTCAGGTAATGATCTCTCTCTCTCTCTCTCTCTCTCTCTCTCTCTCTCTCTCTCTCTCTCTCTCTCTCTCTCTCTCTCTCTCTCTCTATATATATATATATATATATATATATATATATATACATATATATATATATATATATATATATATATATATATATATATATATATATATATATATATATATATATATATATATTGTATGTTCATTCTACAACTAATTGAAGGTTTTGTCCGGAAACTGAAAAATTTGCATTGGAATTCCATGGACAGCACATACAATTCTTCTAACCAATTGACTTTCAGAGGCACACTGTATTCCAGGCCAAAAACACCAACAGAAACTCACAGAGCAGATGCCTTCAAGTTGAAAAAATTCAGATTATTATTATTATTATTATTATTATTATTATTATTATTATTATTATTATTATTATTATTATCACAAGTTAGGCTACAACCCTAGTTGGAAAAGCAGAAGCACAAGTCGGAGATTGACAATGACCAACCAACCAAAGGAATGATGTTAAGTTGATAATTTTAGGTCAGCTTGTTTCCACTATTGTGTGAAAGAGAGAACATTATTTACCTGTTAAGTGCCAGATCTGGGTGCATGAGTAAAGATACCCAAAATGCCAAGATTATGCCCAGAGAAGAATGGGGCTCTGAGGAAAACAATGACTAAGGCAGAGACTACCAGGTTAAATGCTAAGATTCTGTTCAGAGCAGAATGGGGCTCTGGGGAAAACAATGACTAAGGCAAAGACTACTTAGTCAAATGCTAAGATTCTGTTCAGAACAGAATGGGGCTCTGAGGAAAACAATGACTAAAGCGGAGACTACCTAGTCAAATGCTATGATTCTCTTCAGAACAGAATGGGGCTCTGAGGAAAACAATGACTAAGGCAGAGACTACCTAGTTAAATGCTAAGATTCTGTTCAGAGCAGAATGGGGCTCTGAGGAAAGCAATGACTAAGGCAAAGACTACTTAGTCAAATGCTAAGATTCTGTTCAGAGCAGAATGGGGCTCTGAGGAAAACAATGACTAAGGCAAAGACTACTTAGTTAAATGCTAAGATTCTGTTCAGAACAGAAAGGGGCTCTGAGGAAAACAATGACTAGAGAGGAGACTACCTAGTCAAATGCTATGATTCTGTTCAGAGCAGAATGGGGCTCTGAGGAAAACAATGACTAAGGCAAAGACTACTCAGTCAAATGTTAAGATTCTGTTCAGAACAGAAAGGGGCTCCGAGGAAAAGAATGACTAAGGCAGAGACTACCTAGTTAAATGATAAGATTCTGTTCAGAACAGAATGGGGCTCTGAGGAAAACAATGACTAAGGCAGAGACTACCTAGTTAAATGCTAAGATTCTGTTCAGAGCAGAATGGGCCTCTGAGGAAAACAATGACTAAGGCAGAGACTACCTAGTCAAATGCTAAGATTCTGTTCACAGCAGAATGGGCCTCTGAGGAAAACAATAACTAAGGCAGAGACTAACTAGTCAAATGCTAAGATTCTGTTCAGAACAGAATGAGGCTCTGAGGAAAACAATGAGTAGAGCGGAGACTACCAGGTCAAATGCTAAGATTCTGTTCAGAGCAGAATGGGCCTCTGAGAAAAACAATGACTAATGCAGAGACTACCAAGTTAAATGCTAAGATTCTGTTCAGAACAGAATGGGGCTCTGAGGAAAACAATGACTAAAGCAGAGACTACCTAGTCAAATGCCAAGATTCTGCTCAGAACAAAAAGGGGCTCTGAGGAAAACAATGACTAAGGCAGAGACTACAAGGTCAAATGCTAGGATTCTGTTCAGAGCAGAATGGGGCTCTGAGGAAAACAATGACTAGAGTGGAGACTACCAGGTCAAATGCTAAGATTCTATTGAGAACAGAATGGGGCTCTGAGGAAAACAATGACTAAAGCAGAGACTACCTAGTCAAATGCTAAGATTCTATTCAAAGCAGAATGGGGCTCTGAGAAAAACAATGACGAGAGCGGAGACTATACAGTATAGTAACTACCGTATTTAGAAAAAAAAACTATTACTGAGCAGTAAAAAGATGAAACTGCAAAAGATTCAGCGCTCATAAGAGATTTGAAAAAAGAAGACTGGCACACAAAACTTATATCTTGGAATTTCAAACCAGCAAGCAATATCAGCACCTAGGACAATCAAGGTTGAAAATAATAAGAATCCTATTCAAGCTCACTCAAAATTACATTTGCTGATAATAAAGGTGTCAGGTTAGGTGGTTACACAATGGAAGTGAGTCTTTGAATCTAATATCAATATTACTATTACTAGCTAGCTACAACCCGAGTTGGAAAGTTAGGATGCTGTAAGGCCAAGGGCTCCAACATAAAATAGGACAGTGAGGAAAGGAAATAAAGAAACAAATAGAATAGTATTCCAGAGTGCACCCTCAAACAAGAGAATTCTAAACCAAGACAATGGAAGACCGTGGTAAAGATGC
>NC_090738.1:128109140-128116640 GCF_036898095.1 Palaemon carinicauda | reverse complement strand
TAGATATTGCAACTCATGGAGGTGGAGGAGAAGGTAAAAAAAAAGGGAAATGAAAAAAAAATGAAACTGGAATAAACTGGGGAAAACCCTTTTGTGCTGTGTACGAGGCAAAGCTGTTAGAATACAATGAGGTTTCTTTGACCATCCCTCCATCTATCTATCTACCTATCTATTTTTCAGACCATCCCTCCATCTATCTATCTACCTATCTGTTTTTCAGACCATCCCTCCATCTATCTATCTACCTATCTATTTTTCAGACCATCCCTCCATCTATCTATCTACCTATCTATTTTTCAGACCATCCCTCCATCTATCTATCTACCTATCTATTTTTCAGACCATCCCTCCATCTATCTATCTACCTATCTATTTTTCAGATCATCCCTCCATCTATCTATCTACCTATCTATCTGTACATTTATCAGTTTATATATCTATCTAGCTAAGATACAACCCTATTTGGAAAAGCAAGATGCTATAAGCCCAAGGGCTCCAACAGGGAAAAATAGCCCAGTGAGGAGAGGAAATAAGGAAATAAACGATATGAAAAATAACGAACGATTAAAATAAAATATCTATCTCTCTATCTGTATATGTATCAGTTTATATCTATCTAGGTATCAATTTATATATATATATATATATATATATATATATATATATATATATATATATATATATATATATATATATATATATATATATATATATATATATATATATATATAGTTCCAGCCACACAATCCACAATGATGAAGAATACAATTAGAGAAGAGTTATATAATGTTTTCTTTAAAACAGCCTTTCAAAATCCTTGTTAAAATATGCTAAACATTAAACACGGATTTGTAAACTAAATTAAAGGTTTAATCTTAGTCGTCTTTTTATTTCTACTAAATTACAAAAAAAAAAAAAAAAAAAAAAAAAAAAAAAAACTAAATTGCAAGTTTAAGGTTATATACAGTAGGTACTTTAGCTGGTTGAGACAATGCAAATATCCTTATCTATAATACTAACGGATTCTTCTTCCCCCAGACAGTACACGTAACACTGGGCAACTTTTTTTGCCCCCCCCCCCCCCCCCCCCCCCGGACCCATCTTGCTCCATCCCCCACCCATCACAAAGAAACCCATTTTGCTTCTCTCAGTTCTTCCCCATCCCAAAACCGAGGTAAAAGAAAATAGAATAATTTCGGGTCTTTTTGGCCGTCCATTCCAAAGTCAATACAGATACTCTATTTCAGTCAATCTTTGGTACTGAAAAGGAGGGATATTTTCTTTGAGAGATTCTATTTCTTTTGTTTTTAGTTTAATTCTTAATATCAACTCCACATTTCTTTTCAATTTTGACATTATTTTATGTATAATTCTAGAATTTTTGGTTTCTATTGAAATTCTTTATATCAACTCCACATTTTTTTTTATTTTGACACATGAATATTTTGTTTTTATTTAAATTCTTAATAACAACTTCACATTTCTTTTTAATGTTGACACTATTTTATATACAATTCTTGAATTTTATGTTTCAATTTAAATTCTAAATATCAACTCCACATTTCTTTTCAAGTTTGACAATATTTTATATACAATTCTAGAATTTTTTTGTTTCTGTTTAAATTCTTAATATCAACTCCACATTTCTTTTTAATTTTGACAATATTTCATATACAATTCTAGATTTTTTGTTACTATTTAAATTCTTAATATCAACTCCACATTTCTTTTCAATTTTGACATTTTATATAAAATTCTAGAATTTTTTGTTTCTGTTTAAATTTTTAATATCAACTCCACATTTATTTTTCATTTTTACACTTTTATATACAATTACAGAATTTTTTGTCTTTATTTAAATTCTTCATACCAACTCCACATTTCTTTTAAATTTTGACACATTTTATATACAATTCTAGAATTTTTTGCTTCTATTTCAATTCTTAATATTTACTCCACATTTTTTTTTTATTTTGACAATATTTCATATACAATTATAGAATTTTTTGTCTGTTTAAATGTTTAATATCAACTCCAAATTTCCTTTTAGTTTTGACATTATGTAAAATTCTAGAATTTTTTGTTTCTATTTAAACTCTGAATATCAACTCCACATTTCTTTTAAATTTTGACACATTTGATATACAATTCTAGAATTTTTTGCTTCTATTTCAATTCTTAATATCAACTCCACATTTCTTTTTTAATTTTGACAATAGTTTATGATGCATGATACATTTCGAGAATTTTTTGGTTACCCTGAGTACTGATTTATTATGCATAGTTTATTCCATAATAATAGATAAATGAATAAATAAATGTTTCAGAAACAGCTGGAAAGATGCAAATACATAAAAGGATTAAAAAGGAAATATCACATTATGCCATGAATAAACTATATTAAGGAAAACCAAGTCAAAAGGGAAGTTGACATTCTTCTACAACAATAGTGTATTTTTACTATTTGTTTGTGTGTGTGTTGGTTTGTTTGTGAACAGCTTCCTGGCCAGAATTTTAATCGCAATGAAACTTGCATGGGTGGGGAAAGTCCCTAGGGGTAGGGGAAGTCCCTAGGGGTGGGGAAAGTCCCTAGGGTGGGGGAAGACTATAGGGGTGGGGAAAGTCCCTAGGGGCGGATGAAGTCCCTATAGGTAGAGGAAGTCCCTAGGGGTGCAGAAAGTCCCTAAGAGTGCAGGAAGTCCCTAGGGGTGCAGAAAGTCCCTAAGAGTGCAGGTAGTCCCTAGGGGTGGCCACAACTAAATCGTAATGAAACTTGCAGGGATTAACTGTTATACAGAAAGCTACACATGATTAAATTTTGGGAGGTTAAGGTCAAAGGTCAAGCTCACGGTCAAGCAAAATGTCCAATTCACGTAATCAGACATAAGTTTGGACATCGTTGTCACAGAGACTTCAAACTTGGTTCATATTTGGGTGTGTGAAAATACACGAAAATTAATACACCAGCCACCGGTTGAGATACTACCGCTAGAGAGTTATGGGGCCCTTTGACTGGCCAGACAGTACTACATTGGATCCTTCCCTCTGATTACGGTTTGTTTCCCTTTGCCTACACATACACCGAATAGTTTGCCCTATTCTTTACATATTCTCCTTTGTCCTCATACACCTGACGGCACTGAGATTACCTAACAATTCTTCTTCACCGAAGGGGTTAACTACTGCACTGTAATTGTTCAGTATATACTTTCCTCTTGGTAAGGGTACAAGAGAGTCCTTAACTATGGTAAGCAGCTCTTCTAGGAGAAGGACACTCCAAAATCAAACCACTGTTCTCTAGTTTTGGGTAGTGCCATAACCTCTGTACCATGGTCTTCCACTGTCTTGGGTTAGAGTTCTCTTTCTTGAGGGTACACTCGGGCACGCTATTCTATCTCATTTCTCTCCATCTTGTTTTGTTAAAGTATTTAGAGTTTATATAGGAAATATTTATTTTAATGTTGTTACTGTTCTTAAAATATTTTATTTTTTCCTTGTTTCCTTTCCTCACTGGGCTATTTTCCCTGTTGGGGCCCCTGGGCTTATAGCATCCTGCTTTTCCTACTATGATTGTAGCTTAGCAATTAATAATAATAATAATAATAATAATAATAATAATCTTAAGAACAGTAACAACATTAAAATGGATCTTTCATATATAAACTATTAAACAAGACGTACGTCAGCCTATTCAAAATAAAATCATTTGATGTAAGTTTGAACTTTTGAAATCCGTTAAGTCGATAATAATAATAATAATAATAATAATAATAATAATAATAATAATAATAATAATAATAATAATAATAATAATTATAATAATAATAATATTAATAATGATAACAATAATAATCACAATAATAATAATAACAATAACAATAATAATAGTAATAATAATAATAATAATAATAATAATAATAATAATAATAATAATAATAATAATAATAATAATAATAATAATAATTATAATAATAATAATATTAATAATGATAACAATAATAATCACAATAATAATAATAACAATAACAATAATAATAGTAATAATAATAATAATAATAATAATAATGAAAATGATAATAATAATAACAATAATAATAATAGTAATAATAAAAAATAATAAAAACAAAAATAAAAATAACAGTAATAACTATAATATTAAAAATAAAAATAATAATAATAAAAATAACAATAAAAATAATGATAATAATAATAATAAAAATAATGAAGTTTTAAAATGAGCTCCGATTCCTCCGACAGTCAAACTGTTCTCCCGGATCAGAGACGGACGAAGCCATATATGGAATCCTAAAAGAAATTCCGAAAATTCCCTGGTCCAACGAAACGGGTGTGGCTTATGTGCACTCGGGCACACTATTCTATCTTTTTTCTATTACTTTTGTTATTTTCGAGTTTTATATAGTTTATATATGAAATATTTATTTTTAATGTTGTTATTGTTCTTAAACTTCTTGTAGTTTTTTTTTACTTCCTTTCCGCACTGGGCTATTTTCCCTGGTGGAGCTTTTTGGGCTTATAGCATCCTGTTTTTCCAACTGGGGTTGTAGCTTGAGGGTACACTCGGACACACTATTCTATCTTGTTTCTATTACTCTTGTTATTTTCAAGTTTTTATAGTTTATATATGAAATATTTATTTTTAATGTTGTTATTGTTTTTAAACTTCTTGTAGTTTATTTTTTTACTTCCTTTCCTCACTGGGCTATTTTCCCTGTTGGAGCTCTTTGGGCTTCTAGCATCCTGCTTTTCCAACTAGGGTTGTAGCTTGAGGGTACACTAGGACACACTATTCTATCTTGTTTCTATTACTCTTGTTATTTTCAAGTTCTTTATAGTTTATATATGAAATATTCATTTTAATGTTATTATTCTTAAACTTCTTGCAGTTTTTTTCCTTATTTTCTTTCCTCACTGGGCTATTTTCCCTGTGACAGCTGTATTGCTTCTTGTCCTCTAGGGCCAAAGAAAAAATATGCATCAAACAAGAAGGGCACTCACTACAGCGAAGACCTCCGCCGCGGCAGCTTATTTCTAGACCTTTTGCTCCTCCCTAGACCTTGACCTTTGACCTTAACATGTACTAATTGGCATGGATTTTCATACACTCAAATATGAATCAAGTTTGAAGTCTGTGACAAACGTATGGTTGATTACGTGAATTGGACATTTTGCTTGACCTTTGACCTTGACTTTCCAAAATTTAATCATTTCCAGCTTCTTACATGAAAGTTAATTCCTGCAAGTTTCATTACTCTACAATTAAAATTGTGGCCAGGTAGCTGTTCACAAACAACCACACACACACACACAAACAAACACAAAAAGGGGCAAAAGCATAACTTCCTTCCAAATTCCTCCAAGTTTTCATTACTCAACGATTAAAATTGTGGCATGGAAGCTGTTCAAAAGCAAACACACAAAGAAGGGGCGAAAGCATAACCTCCTTCCAACTTCATTGGCGGATGTAACTAGCTTATACCCCATTACCACTTTATTCCAAAAAAAGAGGTTTGAAGATATTACCGCTACGACACACAAACTCACGAACACAAACATAATTAAAAGTTACACAGTTGAAGCAGACCCGAGATTGTATGCACCAAGAGGCTGATGCAAGAATATTACCACACGAGCATAAATGGAATTTCCTGGAAACAATATAAAAAAAGCCCCGGTTTCGACCTTGTTTGACCCCTACTGGGTTGGATTCATTCCACCCAGTCTCTTTTATTAGATAGATCCACGGGGGAAAAAACATGAACACTTCATTGCTCTGGCTTGAGAGCAACGTGAAGATATTGCTTGAGAGCAACGTGAAGATATTGCTGCGAAAATACGACTCATTTATCCGACACGAGTTCTAATAAGGGATAGAAATAGCATAACTGTTCTGAAATTATTAAAATATTTTCTCGGCTCATACTATTATTGACGGATATATTTTCAAATGGTAGTCTATTATCTCCAGTACGTAAGCATACTTACACACACATATACATACACACACACACGCACACACACACACACACACACACATATATATATATATATATATATATATATATATATATATATATATATACATACACTCACACACATATGTGTAAATATATATATATATATATATATATATATATATATATATATATATATATATATATATATATATATATATATATATATATATATACGTACACACAATCACACATATATGTATATATATATATATATATATACAGTATATATATATATATATATATATATATATATATATATATATATATATATATATATATATATATATATATATATATATATACACATATATATATATAAACTGTATATACATTATTTATATGCTGTATATGGAGTGTAAAATAGCAGAGGTTTGCAGATCTTACGGTGCTAAAAAGAAACTACAGAAAACAGTTACGTTTGAAATTGTTCTAAATCAGGGAAATCTAGGAGAAAATAAGCCTACGATGAAAGTTATAAATAAAATGTAAATCAGGAAAATGGATACATGAATTTCATATTAAGGCTGAAAACGAAAGTAAGTGATTGATTAAATGATGGCAGAATGAGACAAGAGATGAGTCATGAAATAAGGAGGTAAGGAATGTGACCGTGTGTACAATTCCTGCATAAGTCACGGAACGACATCTGGATATGGTTACTTATGAAGAGAATATTGAACCAACTTTTCTTCATATATATATATATATATATATATATATATATATATATATATATATATATATATATATATATATATATATGTGTGTGTGTGTGTATATTAAAAGCAGAAATCAAGTGCAAATGAAAGAAAATATATTGATTATGTTGAGGTGGCATATAAACAAATGAAAGGGTGAGAAATATAGTTGTAGCAATGAAAATATTAGCGTTAGAGTAAAGATGAACCCGAATGTGTCGAGATGGTTTGGTCCTATGGAAAGACTGGGAGACAATAGGATGCATAAGTCTTTGCAAGCTCAGCCAATGTGTCGAGATGGTATGGTCCTATAGAAAGACTGGGAGACAATAGGGTGCGTAAGTATTTGCAAGCTCAGCCAATGTGTCGAGATGGTTTGGTCCTATAGAATGACTGGGAAAAAATAGGGTGCATAAGTCTTCGCAAGCTCAGCCAATATGTTGAGATGGTTTGGTCCTATGGAAAGACTGGGAGACAATAGCGTGGTGAAGTACATAAGTCTGCAATCTCAACAACTTCACTATAAGGAATGTAACATTATCATCATTGTTGAGAGAGAGAGAGAGAGAGAGAGAGAGAGAGAGAGAGAGAGAGAGAGAGAGAGAGAGAGATAAGAGTTTATATGCAAGGCATCCCCTGTTAGCTTTTACATTAATAGAGAAATAACTAATGGAAAATTTTAAACAGCAGACAGGTAATTTTACCTTGCGGCTGTGCCTGGCAGATATGTGCATACAGTAAAGCCCAGTGAACAAACACATATAGTA
>NC_090738.1:128094149-128104149 GCF_036898095.1 Palaemon carinicauda | reverse complement strand
GCGGATGCTAAAACACATGCTTTTTCTCATGCTGATATATATAGTATATATATATATATATATATATATATATATAAATAATGCTGATATATATATATATATACATATATATATATATATATATATATATACATATATATATATATATATATATATATATATATATATACATATATATATACATACATATATATATACATAAATATATATATATATATATATATATATTTATATACATATATACATACATATATACACACCCAAAATGCAACCATTTATAGTCCACTGCAGGACAAAGGCCTCAGGTATGTCAGGGGTTTGGCCCTTTTTCATCACCACGCTAGCCACAGCGAATTCGTTATATATATATATATATATATATATATATATATATTATATATATATATATATATATATATATATATATATATATAGTATATCCCCTTGATTACTTACCACATATTCACATACTTCTTAGGTCAACAGAAATCAAATGGAAAGTAACGAGACATACAATCACTCGGTCTCACACCAAGACAAGAATCCTAACCACTACACGATGGGGGAAGTTTCAAGGAGTAGGCCGTTTGCGTCCTTCCTGAGTAACCCAAGAACCTGCAGGACAAGCAAAAGAGGTCTTCGAGACCTGTACGAAAACAGGTTCCCAAAAGCGACTGACAGACTGACTGCAGGGTAGCTGCTGACTGCAGGGTACCTGTGCTTGTGTGTATGCTTGGGTGCAGCTCTTGGTACAGGTGGCGTGCGGTGGTGAACGAGTCTTTTATCAATATCAGAGACTCTAAAAATCAATTACTTAATATTAAATCCGGTCTTCAAATGTCCGTGGATACATTCTTTGTGCAACATATGCAGGAGTATACATATAAACTGCTTTTGTATACATGCGACAATTCTTTGCACTTTTGTGTCCCCAATCCTCGTGAATGCATTCTTTAAGCAACTATGCAGGAGTATACATATAAACTCCTTGTGTATACATGAAACCATTCTTTGCACTTTTGTGTCCCCAATAATTGTTAATGCATTCTTTAAGCAAAATATGCAGAAGTATGCATATAAACTGCTTTTGTATACATGCAACAATTCTTTGCACTTTTGTGTGCCCAATAATTGTTAATGCATTCTTTAAGCAACATATGCAGAAGTATACATATAAACTGCTTTTGTATGCATGCAAAAATTCTTTGCACTTTTGTGTCCTCACTCCACGTTAATGCATTCCTTGAGCACCATATGCAGAAGTATACATATAAACTGCTCTTGTATACATGCAACCATTCTTTGCACATTTGTGTTACCACTCCACATTAATGCATTCTTTGAGCACCATGTGCAGAAGTATACATATAAACTGCTTTTGTATACATGCAGCAATTCTTTGCACTATTGTGTCCCCAATAATTATTAATGCATTCTTTAAGCAATATATGCAGAAGTATACATATAAACTGCTTGTGTATACATGAAACAATTCTTTGCACTTTTGTGTCCCCAATCCTCGTGAATGCATTCTTTGTGTAAAATATGCAGAAGTATACATATAAACCGCTTTTGTATACATGCGACAATTCTTTGCACTTTTGTGTCCTCACTCCACGTTAATGCATTCTTTGTGTAATATATGCAGAAGTATACATATAAACTGCTTTTGTATACATGCAACAATTCTTTGCACATTTGTGTTACCACTCCACGTTAATGCATTCTTTGTGTAACATATGCAAGAGTATACATATAAACTGCATGTGTATATATGCAAAAATTCTTTGCGCTATTGTGTCCCCCAATCCTCGTGAATGCATTCTTTGAGCAACATATGCAGAAGTATACATATAAACTGCTTTTGTATACATGCAACAATTCTTTGCACTATTGTGTCCCCAATAATCGTTAATGCATTCTTTCAGCAACATATGCAGAAGTATACATGTATAAATTGCTTTTATATACATATATACATGTAACATTCTTTCTTCCCATGAGTTATCCCGTGAATACATTTTTCGTGCAACATATGCAGAGTATACATATATAAATTGCTTTTAAATACATATATACATGCACCAAATCTTTCCTTGTGTTCTCCTGTTCTCTTACACTTTCATGTCCTCTTTTCATCTCTACCTCGTAAGTTTCAGCCTCTCTCTCTCTCTCTCTCCTCTCTCTCTCTCTCTCTCTCTCCTCTCTCTCTCTCTCTCTCTCTCTCTCTCTCTAGGAAAAAAATTACAAAATTTCGAAATTACAAGTTATCAATGTGAATATTCAAATACCCCCAACTAGACGTAGACAAATGAAGATATTACGAAAGGTGTAGACAAAGAAGAAGAAGAAGAAGAAGAAGAAGAAGAAGAAGAAGAAGACGAAAATATCAAAGTGGAAATTGAATATCACAAGAAATTCTTATTTCGAGTCCTATTCAAAAATATCCAGAGACGGCGGAGAAGCTTTGGTTGAAGTTCAATCAGTAATAAAAAGGATCATAAAGTATTGAACTTTTATCCTTGGAAGTTTATGAGGATCGAAGACGTGAATATCCTCACGTGTTTTAGTCGTAAACATCCAACATTAAGATTTTTTAAAATCGGAAACTTTCAAAACAATTAAGTTTCGATAAAGCTAATTGTGTCAGGGATAAGAATGCAGTTTGGAAAAGATGTATATAATAATATTAAGTGATATTTTTAAAACATTTTTTAAAATCTGGAACTTTCAAAACAATTCTTTTCGATAAAGCTAATTGTGCCAGGAATAAGAACGCATTTTGGAAAAAATTATGATGATAATAATATAAAGTGATATTTTTTTAAACATTTTTTAAAATCTGAAACTTTGAAAACTATTATTTTCGATAAAGCTAATTGTGCCAGGGATAAGAATACATTTTTCAAAAGATAATATATAATAATATTAAGTGATATTTTTAAAACATTTTTTAAAATCTGAAACTTTAAAAACAATTAAGTTTCCATAAAGCTAATTGTACCAGGAATAAGAACGCATTTTGGAAAAGATGATATATAATAATATTAAGTGATATTTTTTAAACATTTTTCAAATTATGAAACTTTCAAAACAATTAAGTTTCGATAAAGTTAATTGTACCAGGAATAAGAACGCACTTTGGAAAAGATTATGATGATAATAATATTAAGTGATATTTTCTAAAACATTTTTTAAAATCTGAAACTTTGAAAACAATTATTTTCTATAAAGCTAATTGTGTCTAGAATAGGAATGCATTTTGGAAAAGATGATATATAATAATATTAAGTGATATTTTTTTTTAAAAATTTTAAAATCTGAAACTTTCAAAACAATTAAGTTTCGATAAATGTAATTGTGCCAGGAATAAGAACGCATTTTGGAAAAGATTATGATGATAATAATATTAAGTGATATTTTTTAAACATTTCTGAAATTATGAAACTTTGAAAACAATTATTTTCGATAAAGCTAATTGTGCCAGGAATAAGAACGCATTTTGGAAAAGATTATGATGATAATATTAAGTGATATTTTTTAAACATTTCTTAAATTCTGAAACTTTGAAAATAATTATTTTCGATAAAGCTAATTGTGCCAGGGATAAGAACGTATTTTGGAAAAGATTATGATGATGATAATATTAAGAGATTTTTTAAGACAAAATATGATGAAAATTAGCTAAACTTGTTAAATGGAAAAGATAAAAATACGAATTTACCCCTGAACAATACAGCTATGAATGACAAGAAGGGGAAAACATTTTTGAAAAGATGATGATAATATTAAGAGATTTTTTAGACAAATTATGATAAAAATTTGTTAAAATTTGATCAATGGAAAAGCAAAGAATATGAATTTACCCCTGAATAATAGAGCTATCAAATGACAAGAAGAGGAATGCATTTTTGAAAAGATGATGATAATAATATTAAGTGATTTTCAAAGACAAAATATGATGAAAATATGTTAAACTTGATAAATGGAAAAGCTAAAAATATGAATTTATCCCTGTAACAAGAGAGCTATTAATGACAAAAATAGGAATACATTTGGAAAAGAAAATGATGATAATAATATTAAGTGATTTTTTAAAGACAAAATATGATGAAAATATGTTAAACTTGATAAATGGAAAAGCTAAAAATATGAATTTATCCCTGTAACAAGAGAGCTATTAATCACAAAAGTAGGAATACATTTGGAAAAGAAAATGATGATAATAATATCAAGTGATATTTTTAAAGACAAAATATGATGAAAATATGTTAAACTTGATAATGGAAAATCTAAAAATATGAATTTATCCAAGCACAACAGAGATAGGAATATATTTGGAAAATAATGATATTTGATATTTTGAACGAATTTTCGTAAATTATACGCTTTTATGAAAGCGCATAAACTTTTGAAACGAAAATATAATTTTTTTCAATAACCTTTGCAATATAAGTTTTGTAAAGAAAATAGAATTTTTTTTTTTCATAAACCTATGCAATATATCAAGTTTGAAATAAACATGCATAAGACGGTATGAAATACTTAGGAAAAGTATAAGTTATCGCAACAATTCGAAAGGTCACTGTTGATGGAATTAGAATAAATCTTAAGAAAACCACATACTCCAAAAATTAAAAGGATATTTTTAAAACCAAAACTACTTAAAAAAAAACCTAAGTCAGAACCCGTCAAGAACTAAAGTAAATTTTTTTAGCGAGGCAGATTTGCACCGACTCGCTGCGGTGCCCTTTAGGCCGGGAAAATTTCCTCATCGCTGATTGGTTGGACAAGATAATTCTAACCAATCAGCGATCAAGAAACTTTTCCGAGCTAAAAGGGCACCACTGCGAGTCGGTGCAAATGCGCCTCATTAAAGAAATTGACTATAGCAAACACCCATGAGAAGAAGTAGTTGATAATTGCACAAAAAACCTTGAGCCTTTGGCCCAAGTAAACCTGGCCAACCCAAAAGATGGTGAGATGCCAGTGAGTAAATATTCTAAAAGATGAAGCTTTTCGTGTAAAGGTTTAAAAGGCCACTCATGAATGGCAGAGGCAAGGGACAGTGACATTGCCCTATCAAGCAGGACAATGCCCTAGAGACTGATCAAATTACATATGATCAGTGCCCAAGCCTCTTCTCTACCCAAGCTGGGACCAAGGAGGGCCAGACAATGGCTGCTGATGACTCAGCAGATAGACCTAAAGACTCCCCCAAACCCACTATCCTTAGCTCAAGGATGGCGAGGTTACAGCGACCAAAGGAACTAAAGAGTTTAAGCGGGACTCGAACCCCAGTCTGGCAATCACCAGGCAAAGATGCTATCAGCAGGTTACCACAACCCCACACAAGTTTGTTCATACAAGCTGAGAAATAAAGTCTTACTCAGGAATATATATTCTTGTTTAGTGAAATAAAATCAAATGAAAAAGACTTTTTTAATAAAATTTTCTTAGACATTCATGAATTTTATTTTTTACTTTTACATAAAAATTTTTTTAGACTCATAATTTTTTTTAGAATTTTTCATAAAATATTCTTAAAGAATTTGTCATATTTTTAAAAAACTTTTTTCATAAATTTTTACTTTCATAATTTTTTAAACTCCATATTTTTTAAAGCCTACATAAAACTTTTTAAAGACAAAATGCATTTAAGATTTTTTTTTTCATAAATTATAACTCATAATTTTTTTACTATTTCATAAATTTTTTATAAAGACTTTTTTGCATTAAATATTTTAGAGACTTTGTCATAACGAAACAAAAGACATCATAAAGACGACTTGGCAACGGGACAACTATGCGAATTTGACTTCTTAAGTAATGAAGTGAAGAACAGACAAGAAACAAGCACATTGAACGATGCACCAAATGTTCAAGAATAATTGACGAATATAAAAAAGTTGCATGAAAGCAAGGAGGTCTGTTAAGGGAAATATTCTCTCTCTCTCTCTCTCTCTCTCTCTCTCTCTCTCTCTCTCTCTCTCTCTGAACGTTTAAAGTGAATCGCTTTACCCAAAGAGCAAATGGAGTCTTCTAGGATGGTCTAAAAAAGTCTTTGAGACATCCAAAAGCCTTGTAACTCTCTCTCTCTCTCTCCTCTCTCTCTCTCTCTCCTCTCTCTCTCCTCTCTCCTCTCTCTCTCTCTCTCTCTCTCTCAGCCATTTCTCAGTTGAAAGCAAATAAAGGAGGTTTGTTAAGGTATACATATATATATATATATATATACTGTATATATATAACTTTATTTTTTCAATATATATATATATATATATATATATATATATATACTGTATATATAAATATAAATTTAAACATAGGTATATATATATATATATATATATATATATATATATATACTCTCTCTCTCTCTCTCTCTCTCTCTCTCTCTCTCTCTCTCTCTCTCTCTCTCTCTCTCTCTCTCTCTCTCTCTCTCATTTGTTAGCAATCGAGACAAATTAAATAAACACTAACATGAATTCTCACATTGCCTCCTCAATATGTATTAGCAATTTTACTCAAGCACAGAAGCACACACAAATGGCAATATAAAACCAAATTAGACTAGAACGGGCACTCGGTAGAGCGCATTACCTTCGCCTATATCATGTATATCACAAGATAGGCAACTTGCTTGCGGGTACACTCGGGCACACTAATCTATCTCATTTCTCTTCCCCATTTGTTTAAGTTTATAGTTTATATAGGAGATATTTATTTTAATGTTGTTACTCTTCTTAAAATATTTTAGTTTTCCTTTTTTCCTTTCCTTACTGGGGTATTTTCCCTGTTGGAGCCCCTGGACTTATAGCATCCTGCTTTTTCCAACTAGGGTTGTAGCTTAGCAATGTATAATAATAATAATAATAATAATAATAATAATAACTGAATTATGGACTAGTTTCATTCAAATAAGATAAAAATTATCCCCGATATGGAAAAAAAAAAGACGTTCTTGACCTTTTCGTGACCTTAACCTTGACCTTTGACCCAATCACTCCCAAAATCTAATCAAACTGTCCTTGGCTCCTAGCCAACCATCTCACCAAATTTCATGAGATTAGGTCAAATAGTTCTTGAGTTAATCAAATAAAAAAACACACAGAAAGACACACAAATACACGCCTATCTAAACATACATAGTTAAAAATTTGCATTAAAAAAACGGTAAATACCAGGCACCATTTATTCCAGGATTTTTGACGTTTTAAAAAAGGATATATTGACGTTAAGGAGTGATATTACGGTCACCAACCCGTAAAAGATGATAACAAAGTAAGGTAAAATTACGGTCGCCTGTATTTTACTAAAATACGGCTGAGAACAGTATATTTTTTACGGTGAATTTCCGATTAAAATTACGGGTTTTCTTTTATAACAGTGTAGACTGAATTATGTGAATCACAAACATATACAAACAAATACACGCCTATCTAAACATACAATGTTAAAAATTTGCATTAAAAACCGGTAAATACCAGGCAACATTTATTCCAGAATTTTTGACGTTTTAAAAAAAAGATATATTGACGTTAAGGAGTGATATTACGGTCACCAACACGTAAAAGATGATAACAAAGTAAGGTAAACTTACGGTCGCTTGTATTTTATTGAAATACGGCTGAGAACAGTATATTTCTACGGAGAATTTCCGATTAAGATTACGGTTTTTTTATAAGTGTAGTTTCTGAATTATGCGAATCACAAACACATTATTATTATTATTACTATTATTATTATTATTATTATTATTATTATTATTTGCTAAGCTACAACCCCAGTTGGAAAAGCAGGATGCTATAAGCCCAGGGGGGGTTCCAACAGGGAAAATAGCCCAGTGAGGAAAGGAAGCAAGGAAAAAATAAAAATAAACTATATAAAATTTAACAAAACAAGTGGAAGGGAAATAAGATAAGTGTGCCCAAGTGTACCTTCAAGCAAGAGATCTCTAACCCAAGACAGTGGAAGACAATGGTACAGAGGCTATGGCACTACCCAAGACTAAAGAACAATGTTTTGATTTTGGAGTGTCCTAGAATAACTGCTTATCATAGCTAGTCTCTCTTCTACCCTTACCACGAGGAAAGTAGCCACTGAACAATTACAGTGCAGTAGTTAACCCCTTGGGCAAAGAAGAAGTGTTTGGTAATCCCAGTGTTGTCAGGTGTATGAAGACAGAGGAGAATCTGTAAAGAATAGGCCAGGACTATTCAGAGTGTGTGTGTGGGCAAAGGGAAAGTGAACCGTAACCAGTGAGAAGGACCAAATGAAGTACTGTCTGGCCAGTCTAAGGACCCCATAGCTAGCTTATCTAAACACACATAGTTAAAAATTTGCATTAAAAACCGGTAAAGGCCAGGCAACATCTATTCCAGGATTTCTACCGTTTTAAAAAACGGATATATTAACATTAAGGAGTGATATTACGGTCATCACCCCCGTAAAAGATGATAACAAAGTAAGGTTAAATTACGGTCGCCTGTATTTTATTGAAATACGGCTGAGAACAGTATATTTTGACGGTGAATTTCCGATTATTTTTTTTTTTTTTTTAATTTCAGATTTTTTTTTTTTAATAATTACAAACACACACAAACAAATACACGCCTATCAAAACATAACATTCTCACCACAACGAGTCAAGGCGCAAAATTACAAAAACATGCTCTGATGGTGCAATACTCTGGACGAAAATTACTTTGAAGACTCCAGAGCCTTGAGAAAAGGATATTAGAACGCCATCTCTTTCAACATTTTACGTTTGTTTACAAAACTGGATTTTATGGGGGAGCTACAGGGTACCGGATGCAATTGGTTTAACTTCAGTAATAATAATAATAATAATAATAATAATAATAATAATAATAATAATAAATAATAATAATTATAATAATAAAAATAATAATAACAATAACAATAATAATAAATAATAATAATTATAATAATAAAAATAATAATAATAATAACAATAATAATAATACTAATAATAATAACAACGACAACAACAATAATAAATAATAATAATAAAAACAACAACAACAACAACAACAACAACAACAACAATAAATAATAATATTAACAACAACAACAACAATAATAATAAAAAATAATAATAATAACAACAACAACATCAATAAATAATAATAATAATAATAATAATAATAATAATATTATTACAATTCTAAAAACCAAATCTCATGATTCAATTACATGTTTTTTATTATTATTAATAATAATAATAATAATAATAATAATAATAATAAGTCATTAAATCATGATATTTGGATTTAAGAAGCGTTTTAAACGTTGTAGAAAACTGTGCAAGTAGTAGTGTAGTATTTGAATTTAGCCTTCTAGAAGTGTTGTAAAAGCTGTAGAGGATTGTTATTCAAAATTATTAAAATTATTATTTTTATCAAAATTATCATTAATAAAATTATCATCCTGTCATTGATTTGATCATTTGGAAGCATTGTAAACACGGTGGTGTAGCGAGTTATTGTAGCCTTCTCTCCTCTCTCTCTCTCTCTCTCTCTCTCTCTCTCTCTCTCTCTCTCTCTGGATTAAAAAATCTTTGGTACATCCAAAATCCTTGTAACTCTCTCTCTCTCTCTCTCTCTCTCTCTCTCTCTCTCTCTCTGGATTAAAAAGTCTTTGATACATCCAAAATCCTTGTAACTCTCTCTCTCTCTCTCTCTCTCTCTGGATTAAAAAGTCTTTGATACATCCAAAATCCTTGTAACTCTCTCTCTCTCGCTCTCTCTCCTCTCTCTCTCTCTCTCTCTCTCTCTCTCTCTCTCTCTCTCTCTCTCTCTCAGCTATTTGTCAGTTGAAAACAAACAAAGGAGGTCTGTTAAGGGAAATATATATATATATATATATATATATATATATATATATATATATAATATATAGATAGATAGATAGATAGATATTCTCTCTCTCTCTCTCTCTCTCTCTCTCTCCTCTCCTCTCTCTCTCTCTCTCTCTCTCT
>NC_090738.1:128081649-128084149 GCF_036898095.1 Palaemon carinicauda | reverse complement strand
CCATTCGCATAAACGACCACTATAAACTAACGGTTTGATTTCAATCGTCTACATCCCAATGCCCGAACTTTGGCTTTCAATTAAAATTCATATCATGTGCTTAGAAACTAACCCGTTACATTCCTGACCCGTTCTAGCTCGATTGTGGTAGAAACTACAGCGGCGGGGTTTACGATCCAAGGGCACTGATCAGAAAAGTTCTCTGTGACCTGCTGCTACCGTTCAATCTACTCTATGTGTCTGGGTATATATATATATATATATATATATATATATATATATATATATATATATATATACATATATATATATATATATATATATATATATATATATATATATGTAAGCGTAAAAATCACAGGAAAACGTGATGCTCAGATGCAGAAGAACCACAGGGAAAATGAAAATACGAAATATACGATTAAGTCCTGACTAGTTTCGTGATACTTCTTCAGTCCTCTAAAGAAGTATCACGAAACTAGTCAGGACTTAATCGTATATTTCGTATTTTCATTTTCCCTGCGGTTCTTCTGCATATATATATATATATATATATATATATATATATGTATATAATATATATATATATATATATATATACATATATATATATATATATATATATATATACATATATATCCCGGAGAGAGATTACCTCACCAAACTTTCAACTGGGCTCTACAGGGCACTAGAAGAGTTGGAAGACCCAGACCTACATAGCTGAGGACTATGAAGCGTGAAGTAGGAGATGACGATTGGGGAAGTATTGAATTAAAAGCTCAAGATAAAGACGACTGGCGATATCTAACAGAGGCCCTTTGCGGCAATAGGCGTAGGACAAGATGAGGTTGATATCCGTCGACAGATATACATACATCCATACATATATATATATATATATATATATATATATATATATATATATATATATATATATAAATGTAAATATATATGTGTATATATATATATATATATATATATATATATATATAAATGTAAATATATATGTATATATATATATATATATATATATATATATATATTGGGTCACGCTCAGCTCCCCCCAATCATTCGGGTACGGAGGAAAGGGATTAGTCATACCATGGTGAGAGGTTGCGTGTGTATGAATATCTATCTAAATATTTAGCCATCCTTTATATACATATATGTGTATATATATATATATATATATATATATATATATATATATATACATATATACACATATATATTATGTGTATATATATATATGTGTGTGTGTGTGTGTGTTAACCCTTTTACCCCCAGGCTATTTGGAAATTTCCAACCCTTAACCCCCAAGGGGGTTATTTTTTTCCCAGCACATTTTGCAGTATATATATTTTTTCAATTGCTCTAACAGCCTTAATTTCTGTCATAGAGAGGTCAGGTTGGTCTCATTCTCTTGGAAAATAACTGAATTTTCTCAAAAAATTATTAAAAAAAATTTTTTTTTGCAAGGACGTACCGGTACGTCCATGGGGGTAAAGGGATGGCTTTTGTGAAACGTACCAATGCGTCCTTTGGGGGTAAAAAGGTTAATTTAGGTTGTATCCAAATATAAGGTATGAACAATTCAAATATATTGAAAATGTAGGCATAAAAATGTTCAAACTGTTCAAGATATAAAAACCCATCAATTAACAGTTTGTAGAATATCTGGCGACACAATCAGAAAGGTTACTGGCCCATAGGAAGAATAAAAAAAAAAAAAAAACTTGATGTAAAAGTAATTGTTTGGAGACAAACCAAAAGTCTGATTACCTTCCATTAATATTCTTTTATAGATTAAATCAATTATTTAGATAAAATTTGCCAGTTTTGATATTTTCATTTAGCGCTTTTACCCATTAATAAGTTTAATTTTTGCGATCATCCTTATTTCGTTTCATGGTAATAATAATAAAATTAATAATAATAATATTAATAATGATAAAATTAATAAAAACAATAATAATAATAATAATAATAATAATAATAATAATAACAATAATAACAATAATAATAATAATAATAATAAAATAAAAATAAACAATAATAATAATAATAATAATAAAATTAATAAAAACAATAATAATAATAATAATAATTACAATAATAATAATAATAATAATAAAATTAATAAAAAAAAATAATAATAACAATAATAATAATAATAATAAAACATAAGTTAATAAAAGCGACAGTAGAAATATTCAAAACTAAGATTTTTGGTACCATACAAATTCCATTACAGCGACAAAAATAATAATAATAATAATAATAATAATAATAATAATAACAACAACAACAAAAACATCAACAACAACAATAATAATTAAATCTTATACTAAATACTGGCTAACGTACAATCTTTATAACTTATAATTACAACTACAACATCTAATATCATGATGATGATAATAATAATGATAATAATAATAATAATAATAATAATAATAATAATAATAATAATAACAATGATAATAATAATGATAATAAT
>NC_090738.1:128064149-128076649 GCF_036898095.1 Palaemon carinicauda | reverse complement strand
ATTATTATTATTATCATTATTATTATTATTAATTGCTTGCTAAGCTACAACCCTAGTTGCTATAAGGATGATATAAGCCTAGGGGCCCCAACAGAGAAAATAGCCCAGTGAGGAAAGGAAACGAGGAAATGAGAGAAATAATTAACAATTAAAATGAAATATTTTAAGAAGAGTAAGAACATTATAATAAATGTTTCATATATAAACTATAAAAACTTTAACAAAATAAGAGGAAGAGAAATAAGATGGAATAGTGTTCCTGAGTATACCCTCAAGCAAGAGAACTCTACACTTAAAAAAACACAGTAATTTAAATCGAAAATTCTCCGTAAAAATATAGTTCTCAGCCGTATTTCAGCAAAATACAGGTGACCGTAATTTTACCATACTCTGTTCAGATAAAAATAATAGATGATTCTATATAGAAACCTGGCTATCTTTGCTATGAGAAAAAAATTACAAACGGACACACATGCACACACAAACACACACCCGCACACATTTCATATATATATATATATATATATATATATGCATATATATATATATGCATATATATATATGCATATATATATATATGCATATATATATATATATGCATATATATATATATATATATATATATATATATATATTTCTCTGGTGGAATGGTTGGAAGCGACCTGGCCTTTCATTTGAAGGGGCTAGGGTTCGATCCCAATTATGAAGTAGAAATTTATTTCTATTTGAACACGATATTGTGTTGATTTGCATATGTGTGTGTATATATATATATATATATATATATATATATATATATATATATATATATATATCTGCACACAACAAAAAATGCAACCGTTTCTAGTCCACTGCAGAACAACAGCCTCAGACACGTTAATTCACGTCTGTGGTTTAGCTAGTTTTCGTCCTCACACTCTGTTGTGTGTTGATTTGCATATGTGTGTGTGTGTGTGTGTGTGTATATATATATATATATATATATATATATATATATATATATATATACATATATATATACACAACTACAAATGCAACCGTTTCTAGTCTACTGCAGAGCAAAAGCCTCAGACATGTCATTCACATCTATGTTTTAGCTAGTTTCCATCCTCACACTGTGTGTGTGTGTGTGCGCGCGCGCGCTTGCGTGCGTGCGCGTGCGGGTGTGTGTGTGTGTCTATGTTAAATCCTGAGGTATTAAAATGGACGCAGGAGAAACGAATGTCCTGGGCTGAACTTAGCGATGAGGTCCGGGTCACGCTGAGATACTCCCTAAATCCCAAGCTGCACTTTCCACAATAATCCGTGTCAGCCTACTCTCACCACGGTCCACGTGTAACTGGACCGTGATTCGCATAGATATACCGAAAAGGGTAGTCCTTAATCCCTCTTAAATGAAGCTCAGATGACTCTATGCTATGTTTTCTTTAAAATTGGTTAATAAATGAATTATTGAAAATTCCATTTTCTGCCAATTTCATGTACCCTTCCAGCAAATTGTCATAATGTAGCCTATACTAATAAAAATGCTATGTTTTCTTTATAATTGGTTAATAAATTAAATTGAAAATTCAATTTTCTGCCAATGTCATGTACCCCTACCAGCAAATTGCCAAAATGTAGCCTACGCTAAAAAAATTGCCATTTTTTCTCCATAAATAATAAATGAATTATTGAAAATTCAATTTTCTGCCAATTTCATGTACCCCTTCCAGCAAATTGTCATAATGTACCCTACGCTAATAAAAAGCCCATGTTTTCCTTATATATGAATAATAAATGAATTATTGAAAATTCAATTTTCTGCCAATTTGATGTGAATAATAAATGTATTGAAAATTCAATTTTCTTCCAATTTCATGTACCCCTTCCAGTAAATTGCCATAATGTAGCCTACTCTAACAAAAATGCCATGTTTTCCTTATTATGAATAATAAATGAATGATTGGAAATTCAATTTTCTGCCAATTTCATGTACCCCTTCCGGCAAATTGTCATAATGTAGCCTATACTAATAAAAAAATTGCCCTGTTTTCTAGATAAATAATTAATGAATTATTGAAAATTCAATTTTCTGCCAATTTGATGTACCCTACCAGCAAATTGTTAAAATGTAGCTTATGCTAATAAAAAAAAAATTTCCAGTTTTCCTCTGAAATGATTAATGAATGAATTAATGAAAATTCAATGTTCTGCCAATTTGATGTACCATACCAATGAATTGTCTAAATGTAGCCTATACTAATAAAAATGCCATTTTTTCCCTATAAATGAATAAAGATGAATTATTGAAAATTCAATTCTCAGCCAATTTCATGTACCCTGAAAGCAAATTGTCACAATGTAGCCTTTAATAAAAAATGCAGTTTTCCTTATAAATGATAAATGAATAAATTACTGAAAATTCAATGTTCTGCCAATTTGATTTACCATACCAATAAATTGTCTAAATGTATCCTATACTAATAAAAAATTGCCATGTTTTCTTCATAATTAATTTATTAATTATTGGAAATTACATTTTCTGCCAATTTACAGTACCATAGCAATAAATTGTCTAAATGTAGCCTGTACTAGAAAATTTTTTGAAATCCTGCGTGATTCTGCTGTGACAAAACTATCTTGGAACTAATATAAGCTTTTGATAGAAGTTAGAATGTTAAATGAGTACTTAACTAAGGAATTTATCTACGCAAACTTTATGGCAATGTCTAATGAACGAGTTCTCTGGTACCATTTAGAACCTTGCCTTAAAAGCTTGCAAATTAACACTGGTGGCCAAACTGAAGCCGTGCATGATTCTTGAAGTGGTATCACCAGAGCAGGAATTCCATTATAACGAATGTGAAAGTCAAAGAATTTACTGATGTAAGGAAAATAATTCTACAGAGATCAGTGTCTTACCTGACACTGATAAAAAGAATATCTGAAAGTGACCTGATACTTTCAGGGAAATAAAAAAATTATGTTCTAGGTACAGAAGTAATTAATACCTCTGTCGAAAGTAACTTGCCAATTCTTGAAGGTTCAGACTATATATATATATATATATATATATATATATATATATATATATATATATATGTACATATATATATATATATATATATATATATATGTATATATATATATATATGTATATATATATATATATATATGTACATATATATATATATATATATATATATATATATATATATATATATATATATATATCATTGTACAGCATATGAAACTTATCCGCTTAGAAAATAAAAATGCAATTAATAATTATGGCAATCAAAGAGAGAGAAGAGAGGATGGTTAATTTAAAGGTTAATTACTAATCCGGAAAAATGTTTCAGCAATATATATACTTTCTATTAACAGGTTAAAAAAAAAACATTTTGTAAAGAAGTCCTCCCTTAACATATAAATAGCGTAAAATTATTCTCATAAAAAAAACTATAGAAAATATATAAAAAATGGTAAAACAAAATATATATCTTTGGCAGAAAAAAAATCATCAGCAAGCAGACGGAAAAAATATTCTCTACTAAATAAAGAAAAAAAAACAGAATTTCAGATATTTGGAAAGCAGCAAATACAAAAGCAAATACACCTACATATAGTGTTCTTGCCTTTTCTAAATAACAAAAGGCAGTAATTAAAGACTTGATCGTAAAGATTTCAGAGGTGATAAGCGTGTCACGACTGCGATGGTGTGGGCACGTGTTGAGGGCGAGTGGTGGGGAGGGAGGGAGGAGGGCTTGGGAGGAACATGTTAGAGGGAGAAGATCAAGATGGAGGCAGAGAATTAGATGGAGATATAATGTGAAGGATGATATGGAGAGAAGAGGCATTGGAGAGGGCGCATCAAGCAACAGACCCCTTAATTAATGGATAACGGTGAGATAGAAGATGGTGTAAGTCAATCAAAAGACCAAGAGGGAGACAGAGAACTAGATGACGAGATAAGGTGAAGGATGATATGGAGAGAGGAGATTTGGTGGAAGAGGATGCCTTTGATGGAAGGCATTCGAGAGGGCGCATCAGGCAACTGACCCCTTACTGTAGGGATAACGGTGGAAAAGATCGAGCGGGAGGCAGAGAACTAGATGGAGAGATAAGGTGAAGGATGATATGGAGAGAGGAGATTTGGTGGAAGAGGATGTCTTTGATAGAAGGCATTGGAGAGGGCGCATCAGGCAACCGACCCCTTAATGTAGGGATAACGGTGGAAAAGATCGAGCGGGAGGCAGAGAACTAGATGACGAGATAAAGTGAAGGATGATATGGAGAGAAGAGGTTTGGTGGAAGAGGATGCCTTTGATAAAAGGCATTGGAGAGGACGCAGCAGGCAACCGACCCCTTAATGTACGAATAACGGTGGGAAAGACGATGACATAATAGGCATGATTTTCCTTAAGACTCCCTCAGTCGATCTGACCTGAAACCTCGAATTAAGGACTTGACGTAATGTTACTTATGCACAAGATAATTCCAACCCTTATTCAAGAGGGGGATCATTAGCTCACACGTGTCCGAGGATGTGCGGGGTTCAAAATAATCATATACAAGATTACCCTTAGTTGAGGAGTATACTTTCTAGAGAGAGAGAGAGAGAGAGAGAGAGAGAGAGAGAGAGAGAGAGAGAGAGAGAGAGAGAGAGAGAGAGAGAGAATTTCTGTTATATAAGATGAAAGAAGAGAGTTTTACTGTCATGCAACAGCAAAAGGAGAGAGAGAGAGAGAGAGAGAGAGAGAGAGAGAGAGAGAGAGAGAGAGAGAGAGAGAGAGAGAGAGAGAGAGAGAGAGAGAGAGAGCAATTTTCAAAGTTAACTCATTATGTGTTATAAATAATGTAAAAAAAAAATTGAATTATAACTGAAATATCTTGAAGAACTGGTTCCTTTCTGAATGACTAAGGTAATTTTTGTCTCTTTTCTAAAATCCTCCTTTTCAGATCATTTCTGAAAAAAAAAAAATGCCTGATACCATATTTTGCATAATCATAAAGAAATAAATCTATGGGAATAAAACTATTTTTAAATAAAAAAAAAAGCCTATATGACCAAAATATGGGAATATTATTTTTAATTAACAAAAACCCTTTCAGACCTTTTTTTTTTTAAATAAAAATGAAATCGACATATTCATATGAAAGTCTCCCATCTTTTGCATAATAATACAGAGATAAAACTATGGGAATATAACAATTTTTTATTCAACAAAAGCAGTTTTCTTTTACCATTTTACTTATATAATAAAAGAAAAATTTCGACAGATCCAGATAAGAGACTCCAAGCTTTTGCATAATCATACAGAGATAAAACGATGGAAATATAACGAATTTTTTTATTATCAAAAGCACTTTCAGACCCTTTTTTTTAAATTAAATAAAATCGACATATTCAAATAAAGAAGTCTCCCTTCTTTTGCATAATCACATAGAGATAAAACTATGGAAATATAACTATTTTTTATTAAAAAAAAAAAACACTTTATAACCAAAATATGGCAATATGATTTTTTTTTTTAATAACAATAACCCCTTTTCGATCATTTACTAAATACTAAAAAAATTCGACGGATTCAATTAAGTTTTCCCTCTTTTGCATAATCACACAGAGATAAATCTATGGAAATATAACTTTTTTTAATAATAATAATAATAAAAAAAAACTTTTATGACCAAAATATGGGAATTCGACTTTTTTTTTTTTTTTTTTTACCAAAACTCCTTTTTAGACCATTTTCTTAAAAAAAATCTAAACAAGAGATTCCCATCTTTTGCCTAATCACACAGAGATAAAACTATGGCAATATAACTATTTTTTAATTAACAAACCCCCCTTTATAACCGGAATATGGGAATAAAACTATTTTTTAATTAAAAACCGTTTTAGACCATTTTTAAATTTTTTTTTTTCGACGGATTAAAATTTCTCATATCTAAATAAGAGTACCCCTAGTTTGCATAATCACACAGAGATAAAACAATGGAAATATATCTTTCAAATAAACTGTTCACTAGACCGATATCTCCCCCGAGCCACCTCCTGTGGCTCTCAGCCTTGCATGAATCAACCCAAAAGTTTAACAACTTCTGATCCTTCAATCTTAAACAGGTTATGCAGAAATACAGGTTCTTTTTCCCCTTCGTTGTTGCCATGACGTCCTTTCATTCCATTAACCAGAGCGAAGATAAGTGAAGAAATATCATTTTATATATATATATATATATATATATATATATATATATATATATATATATATATACGTACAATAGGTTTTTATAAATGCATTATATATGTATATATATGATTCTATATATCTAGTTTATATGCATATATAAATATAATATGTATATATATATATAAACACATATGTATATATATATATATATATATATAAACACACACATATGTATATATAAATATATATATATATATATATATATATATATATATATATATATATATATATGTGTGTGTGTGTGTGTGTATAACATCAAACTTCACCTGTATACCGAATAAGTGCCCATAGAGAGAGAGAGAGAGAGAGAGAGAGAGAGAGAGAGAGAGAGAGAGAGAGAGAGAGAGAGAGAGAGAGAGAGAGAGTACGAATTACGTAAGATTCTGAGCACCCTGGAGATAGTGATTTGGCAAAGGGGGGAGGGAGGAAAAGGGGGGGGAGGGGGGGAGTGTTGCAGGGCCACTAAGCAACTGCAGAAGGTTAAATGAAGAAATCATTATCGAAACTACAAATAGAATAAGGGCGACTCTTGACGAAACTGATTAGAAACGTGAGTATTAATATAAGAAAGTTCTTTATGGGTTCATTATGAGGGAATTTTAAGTTTTATACCAGGCGATGTTTATGAATATAATTAATACTGAATGTTTCTGACAGGTGTCTTAATCTTGTAATAATAATAATAATAATAATAATAATAATAATAATAATAATAATAATAATAAAGGTATATGGGTCATGTTCTAGTTCAGGCAATAGGGCTGGAATTAAGCTTAATTAAAAATAAAAAAAATCCCCTATACAAATTTTTACACACATACACACACACACACACACACACACATATATATATATATATATATATATATATATATATATATATATATATATGTGTGTGTGTGTGTGTGTGTGTCTGTCTGTTCATATGTGTTCACTCATGTTTGTTGAGTAAATAATATTTCAAAGTACCTCGCACAAACACAAATTCAAGATTTGTTTCGTCACCTCATAACAGTAATAAGAGTTCAAAATTATAAAACCATCCACATAATTCTATTTCAACTTCTTTAACGCCATTTCAAGAATCCGTCAATCGAACTAATATAGTCACAATTTAAACACATTTTTAAAAGCCACAATAACTTAAAGAAAATAAACTTTAGCAATACACGATATTAGAATAAGAATTTCATATATCCACTTCAAGAGCTTCTTTTAAAGAAACTTGTCCAAATCTTGTGACACCGCAATGGCAACAGCACCGCCGGAGAGGTCTCGAAGTTGAGACAACTTAGCAATCACACCTCGAGCTCCAACTAGAGTTTCTCTCTCTCTCTGCCATGCAAGCCGAGGGCTAAGGCAAAACCCGTGCTATCACAATGGAAGGTAGACAGCCACTAAACAGACTTCAGAAGACCAAGGCAGCCTTGAGCGCCTCCTGTCACATTGGGCAACAGCCAACTGCTTTCACTGTCCGGACGAACGGACTAGCCCGCAACAGGAGGAGGAGCAGCCAACCACCACCAACCGTCACTACCACCGCAACAGTAACTGCAACGGCTGCAGGCAAACGCCAAGAGGAAGATCAAGTGTGAGAGTCGAGTGACCTTGCAAAGGCATTGAGAGCGAGGAGCTCAATAATTCGGGATCCTTTTTCTTAAGTGATCGTTACATTTCCTTAGGAGGCATGATGAGCAATGCTTCAACAGGTGGTACTAGAGATCTTCAGTCTACGGGAGTTAATACTGTTCAAAGTTTCCAGCTTGAAAACTTGGTCTTTTTTCTTGGATTAAGAGTTTCCAGGTTTGAAAACTTGCTCTTTTTTCTTGGATTTCAAATTTTCAGCTTGAAAACTTTGTCTTTGTTCTTGGATTTAAAGTTTTCAGCTTGAAGATTTGGTCTTTCTTCTTGGATTTAGAGTTTCCATCTTAAAAACTTGGTTTTTGTTTTTGGATTTAAAGTTTCCAGCTTAAAAACTTGGTCTTTGTTATTGGATTTAGTTTCCAGCTTGAAAAACTTAGTTTTTGTTCTTGGCTTTGAAGTTTCCAGATTAATAACTTGGTCTTTGTTCCTGATTTTAAAGTTTTCAAGCCTGAACTTGGTCTTTTTCCTTGGATTTCAAGCTTCCAGCTTGAAAACTTGTTCTTGGATTTCAAGTTTTCAGATTAAAAACTTGGTCTTAGTTCTTGGATTTAAAGTTTCCAGATTGAAAACTTGGTCTTTGTTCTCGGATTTAAAGTTTCCAGCTTAAAAACTTGGTCTTTGTTCTTGGATTTAAAGTTTCCCAGCTTAAAAATTTGGTCTGTTCTTGGATTTAAAGTTTCTAGCTTGAAAACTTGGTCTTTGTTCTTGGATTTAAAGTGTCCAGCTTAAAAACATGGTCTTTGTACTTGAATTTAAGTTTCCAGCTTAAAAACTTAGCCTTTGTTCTTGTATTTAAAGTTTCCAGTTTAAAAACATGGCCTTTGTTCTTGAATGTAAAAGTTTCCAGCTTAAAAACTTGATCCTTTTTCTTGGATCTAAAGTTTCCAGCTTAAAAACTTGGTGTTTTTTCTGGGCTTTAGTTTCCACCTTAAAAACTTCGTTTGTTCTTGGATTTAAAGTTTCCAGCTTGAAAACTTAAGTCTTTGTTCTTGGATTTAAAGTTTCCAGCATAAAAACTTAGTCTTCGTTCCTGGATTTAAAGTTTCCAGCATAAAAACTTCGCCTTTGTTCCTGGATTTAAAGTTTCCAGCATAAAAACTTCGTCTTTGTTCCTGGATTTAAAGTTTCCAGCATAAAAACTTCACCTTTGTTCTTGGATTTAAAGTTTCCAGCATAAAAACTTCGTCTTTGTTCTTGGATTTAAAGTTTCCAGCATAAAAACTTCGCCTTTGTTCTTGGATTTAAAGTTTCCAGCATAAAAACTTCGTCTTTGTTCTTGGATTTAAAGTTTCCAGCATAAAAACTTCGTCTTGTCTTGGATTTAAAGTTTCCAGCATAAAAACTTCGTCTTTCTTCTTGGATTTAAAGTTTCCAGCATAAAAACTTCGTCTTTGTTCCTGGATTTAAAGTTTCCAGCACGAAACCATTACAAAAACACGGTCTTTGTTCTACGATGAAATATATTCTGGGTTATGTTTTGCAAGGGTAAACTGTAAAAGGGAATATCCTCTATTGTATGGTCCTACTGTCACGGAGAAATTGCAACAGGACTTTCCCTCCCTTAAAGATGGGTTGGGAGGGAGGGGGGGGGGGAAGGGGAGGGGGGGAAGGGGAGGGGAGGAATGGAGGGGCAAGGTATTGTGACACTCAGTACCTTGGACAAGGCCTTGTGTTGACACTTGGAATGAGGCTAAAGATTTCAAGACGTCTCTCTCTCTCTCTCTCTCTCTCTCTCTCTCTCTCTCTCTCTCTCTCTCTCTCTCTAACATCACGACAGCTTCCAAGAAGATGCCTGAGCTTCTATCCTTCTTTTCTCTCTCTCTCTCTCTCCTCTCTCTCTCTCTCTCTCCTCTCTCTCTCTCTCTCTCTCTCTCTCTCTCTCGCCAGTTTCCAAGATGTCTGAGCTTCCATCTTTCCTTTATTGTTCTTGAATCTAAGACATGAGAGAGAGAGAGAGAGAGAGAGAGAGAGAGAGAGAGAGAGAGAGAGAGAGAGAGAGAGAGAGATCTGTCTAGACTGCTTGGTAACCTTCCTTATATTGAGCATTTTTCCTGGTTTTCCTTCCTGCTCACCTCTTGGCCCTAATCTTAAGGCATCCTGCTCATGTGATTTCCCAAATTATTATTGTTTTTTTCCATCATAATAATCATATACAAGATGATTAAACATCTGAAATAGTCATATGGTATAGGACCACAGTAATATACACAGTGATTGATAATTCCATGATAAATTATTGATTTTTCCTCAGATTATCCAAGGATTTTCACTCATGTGATTTCCAAATTATTATTGTTTTTTTTCCTTAATAATAATCATATACAAGATGATTAAACATCTGAAATAGTTATATAGCATAAGCAAATAGTAATATACACAGTGACTGATAATATATCCTTAATAAATTATTGATTTTTGCTCAGATTATCCAAGATTTTTTCCTTAGATGGTCCATTAATTTTCACTCACATAATCCAATGATTTTCTGTTCAGACGGTCCATGTATTTTCAATCAGATGATCCACGAATTTTCAATTAGATGGTCCATTGGTTTTCACGCAAATGGTCCATTAATTTTCATTCAGATGGTCCATTAATTTTCACTCAATAATCCAATAATTTTCTGTTCAGACGGTCCATGTATATTCAATCAGATAATCCACTAATTTTCAATCAAATGGTCCGATGGTTTTTCCTCAGATGGTCCATGACTTTTCATTCAGATGGTACACTGATTTTCGTTTAGATGGTCCAATGGTCCACTGATTTTCACTCAGATGGTCAATTGATTTTTACTTAGATGGCCCATTATATTTCACTAATGTGGTCCATAATTTTCACTCAGTCCTTCAATTTTCACTCAGATGATGCATCGATTTTCACTCAGTCCTTTAATTTTCACTCAGATAGTCCTTTATTTTTCACTCAGATAGCACTTTAATTTTCACTCAGATTATCCTTCAATTTTCACTTAGATGGTGCATTGATTTCTATTCAGATTATCCTTTAATTTTCACTCAATCATTTAATTTTTACTCAGTCTTTCAATTTTCACTCAGTCCTTTAATTTTCTTTAATTATCACTCAAATGGTGCATTGATTTCACTCAGATGGTGCAATGATTTTCACCCAGATTGCCTATTAATTTTCACTCACCAGGTCAATTCCTTGGCATATATCCAAAGAACACGCAAATGGTCTGTATTGATTGGACCTGAATTCAAAGATTACAAATGGCATTTTACCACAAAACCTATGAATCTGTAAAGGCAAGATTTTAAGCTACAAACTTTTAGGCAATCCACAGACGAACAAAAGGGGCATTCAGTAGAGAGCAGACCTCCGCCGCGGCAGATTATTTCTCGAGCTTTTGCTCAACCTTGACTTATAGCTTTTGACCTGTATCAGAGAAAATATCCAAAAAAATAAACTTTTCGTGTAACTTTTCAAATTTGAGAAGGAGAAAAACGAACATAAGTGAATTCATTGAAAATTAGTGTAACCTTTAAACACAATTTAGGCAATCCAGTGACGAACAAAAGGGGCATTCAGTCGAGTGCAGACCTCCGCCGGGGCAGATTATTTCTCAAGCTTTTGCTCAACCTTGACCTTGACCTAAAACTTTTGACCTGCATCAGAGAAAACATCCCAAAAAATAAACTTTTCGTGTAACTTTTCAAATTTCAGAAGGAGAAAAACGAACATAAGTGAATTCATTGAAAATTAGTGTAGACCTTTAAACACAATTTAGGCAATCCAGTGACGAACAAAAGGGGCATTAAGTAGAGCGCAGACCTCCGTCACGGCAGTTTTATTCTCGACCTTTCACTCAACCTTGACCTATAGCTTTTGACCTGTATCAGAGAAAATATATAAAAAAAAAAAAAAAAAAAAAAAAAAAAATTACTCTTCGTGTAACTTTTCAAATTTGAGAAGGAGAAATAGGAACATAAGTGAATTCATTGAAAATTAGTGTAGACCTTTAAACGCAAATTCCTTGAGTGATCTTCGCCCAAAATTAACAAAGGGGTCTGCCCCCATCATCTGAGGTCTATAATCCTACTTATACCCTTTCAAGTAGGGTTGTGATGGCCGATGTGGTAACGTCCCTGACTGGTGAACGCCAGACTGGGGTTCGAGTCCCGCTCAAATTAGTTAGTTTCTTTGGTTGTTGCAATTTCAACATCCTTGTGAGCTAAGGATGGGTGTTTGGGAGAACCTATAGTTATGTTGAGTCATCAGCAGCTATTGTCTGGCCCTCCTTGGTCCTAGCTTGGGTGGAGACGAGGCTTGGGCGCTGATCATACGTATATATGGTCAGTCTCTAGGTCATTATCCTGCTTGATGGGGCAATGTCACTGTCCCTTGCCTCTGCCATTCATAAGCGGCCTTTAAACCTTGTCAATCCGCTATGGAACCAGAAAATAACCTTCAATTAATCTTGCTTGAGAGTACACCCAGGCTCACTATTTTATCTGTTTCCTTATTTCCTTTTCTTACTGACCCAGCCAGACTATTCTCTACCAAAAGCTGTTTTTAATTATAGGCAACGCAAAACCTGTTAAGAAAAATGTAGACGTAAGACAGATAAGAAGAATGAACAAGGCGGAAATAAAATCG
>NC_090738.1:128059149-128061649 GCF_036898095.1 Palaemon carinicauda | reverse complement strand
TTGCTTTACGATTGAAATTGTGGCCAGGAACCTGTTCTCAAACGAACACACGCACATACAGGGGCGAAAACATAGCCTCCTTCCAACTTCGTTGGCGGAGGTAATAGAATTATCAAAAAGAATACAAAACGAAAAATTAAAATTTAAAAAAACTTTCCAGCAAGACAAAAGAGAACAACAGATAATTTTCCCACACAAATGAATCCATTATGTAAATACTTTTCAAAAAGAAAATATTAGATTCTTCCATCAAGAAAAATTAGAAAAAAAAAACCTCCAAATAAAAATTAGATAAAAAAGGACGTCCGATCTCAAAAAAAAAAAAAAAAAAAAAAAAAAAAAAAAAAAAAAAAAAAAAAAAAAAACCGCTCACCTTCAATGTTTTTTTTTTTTTTTTAGAACTGCTTCTCAAAACGGTTATTACTGCATAACAAGCAAACACGCTCTTCAAGCATGGAAAAGCATTCATGCATCCGGCCGTGACGACCAGCGTGACTTCTGCGGATGCAAGCAGAACGAAAGGGGGGGGGGGGGTTGAATCCCCCAACGCGAAGGAGGGGGGGGGGGGGTTGAATCCCCCAACGGGAAGGGGAGGGGGGGGAACAGAGAGGAAGGTTCAATTCATTGACAATGACCGAGTTTTTATAAGTAGGTTAAACATCTTGTGGACTCCATCTCTTCTGATCATCAGATTCATCGTAATTTCGATCAACTCTTCATAAAATCATCAGTTTTGATTATTATTATTATTATTATTATTATTATTATTATTATTATTATTATTATTATTGTTGTTGTTGTTGTTGTTATTTGCTAAGCTACAACCCTAGATAGGAAAGCAGGATGCTATATGGCTAGGGGTCACAACAAGGAAAATTCATTATTATCATTATTATTATTATTATTATTACTTGCTAAGCTACAACCCTAGTTGGAAAAGCAGGATGCTATGAGCCCAAGGGACCCAACAGGGAAAATAGCCCAGTGAGGAGAGGAAGCAAGGAAAAATAAATTATTTTAAGAACAGTAACATTAAAATAAATATCACCTATATTAACTAGGAAAAACTTTAACAAAACAAGAGAAAGAGAAATCATGTAGAATAGTGTGCTCGAGTGTACCCTCAAACAAGAGAACTCTAACCCAAAACAGCGGAAGACCATGGTACAGAGGCTATGGCACTACCTAAGACTAGAGAACAATGGTTAAAGGTTTGAAGGCCGCTCATGAATGGCATTGGCAAGGGGCAGTGACAATGCCCTAAAGACTGGCTATATATCAATATGATTAGGGCCCGAGCTCCCTCTCCACTCAAGCTAGGACCAGGGAAGGCCAGGCAGTGGCTGCTGATGACTCAACAGATAGACCTATAGGCTCCCCCAAACCCCCCAACCTTAGCTCACAAGGATGGTAAGGTTGCAGACACTAATGGCACTAACGAGTCTGAGCGGGACTCGAACCCCAGACTGGCAAACACCAGGCAGAGACGTTACCAATCAGGCCAGTGGATGGACCTAGTGATTTGTAACGCCAGGTAACTTTTAGCTCGAGCCTAAAACAGCCAGGACCAACAGAATGATAGACATGAGTGAAGAAATTTAACTAGGGATGTAACTTTTATATACAGAGGCCGATGGGATGGGCAAGCTACTGAATCTCAGATATGATGGGAATGAAAAGTAAATAAAATTAAAACTGTAAAGAAGCACCAAATGAAATAACAATAACACAATAATGCAATTATTCTTCTTTAATAATTTCATTCCTATTTGTTGCATTAAAATGTTTAAAAGATTTTCGTCCAAACCATTAGGTTGGTATATTTTTAAGTTCGCGATTTAGGGATTTCTGTCGTACAATTTACAGGTTGTTTATGAAATCTGAATTCGAACGCGAAAATTATTTAATTTTTCTTCAATGAACACGAAAATTATTATTTTTTTTTCAATCCCTTCCATTAAATTTCGTCTATCTAAAATCTACAAATTAACAACGAAATAGGAACAATAACACATAAACATTGTTTGTTTTTAGTCAATTCCATTTCGCCCTCTTTTCTTACTCGCTAAATTCCTAGTAAAACGTTAATTAAAAACACTGTTAATTCCATGGAAAACCATTAAATCTTTCCTTTCAATTCTTATGGGGAAATGATTAACTAAAAAGAAATTAATCTTTTAACCTTTTTTACATATATGAAGAAAAATTAATAAATTTCATTTGTATGTGAAATATTCTTGAATATGATTAAAAAAAATCCACACATTACCAACAAGTAATGATGTAATTAAGGTTTGCTAATCATAAAATTACAAGAATTATCAATAGAAATTATAGAGGTAGAAGGTTTATTCAATGATCACTATTAGCGTTATATATATATATATATATATATAAAAAGAGAGAGAGAGAGAGAGAGAGAGAGAGAGAGATAACTTGGCTGTAACTATATATATATATATACAGAGAGAGAGAGATCCGATATATATATATATATATA
>NC_090738.1:128049149-128056649 GCF_036898095.1 Palaemon carinicauda | reverse complement strand
ACTGAGTGACCCCCTAGTTTTATCATGATTTTACCTTGGATAATTTCATTGTCTTTTGTTCAACTTTGAACATTGAAATACAGGTAAACAGAACATTAAAAAAACAGTATTTCTTGTTTTACTAGTTTTTCTTATTTCATCTAAAAATGATGGAAATAATTTTTTTTTCAAAATGTCTGCATTTATAAATGATTTCTATTTTGAATATGGGAACAAAATTCAAGGTGAAAAACTTTATTTTCTTGTTTCATTAAAAAAAAAGAATTCGATTTTTTTCAAAAGGTTTGCGATATTAAATAATTTTGAAAACAATATAACTGGTGTTTAACGAATAATCTCTCTCTCTCTCTCTCTCTTTCTCTCTCTCTCTCTCTCTCTCTCTCTCTCTCTCTCTCGATTTACACCTCATATCAGGTAAGCTGTGAAATCAATATAACTAGTGTTTATCGAATAATCTCTCTCTCTCTCTCTCTCCCTCTCTCTCTCTCTCTCTCCCTCTCTCTCTCTCTCTCTCTCTCTCGATTTACACCTGATATCAGGTAAGCTGTGAAATCAATATGACTGGTGTTTATCGAATAATCTCTCTCTCTCTCTCTCTCTCTCTCTCTCTCCTTGTAAGCTAATTATTGGGTAGTTTAGGGGAGCCTATAGGTCTACATCTGCTGAGTCATCAGCAACCATTGCCTGGCCCTCCTTGGTTCTATCATGGGTAGAGAGGCGGCTTGGGAGCTGATCATATATATGTACGGTCAGTCTCTAGGGCATTGTCCTGCTTGATTTGGCAATGTCAGTGTCCCTTGCCTTTGCCACTCACGAGCGGCCTTGAAACGAATATGAGAATGCTAAACTGGCTTCTATAAAATAATCACCGAACTATTCACTATTCCTAATCGGGTGGTTGAATCAGTAGAACTTCAAAAAGTTCAAAGTTGGAGCAAATGCTTTTTTGTTGACAAGGCGGACATGAGTCTTTTTATAGTTTAGATATGAAATATTTGTTTTTGACGTTGTTAATAGTTTATATATGACATATCTGTTTTGACGTTGTTACTTTTTTTTAGATTGGTTTATTGTTAATTTATTCTCCATTTATTTATTTCCTTATTTCCTTTCCTCACTGGGCTATTTTTCCCTGTTGGAGCCCCTGGGCTTGTAGCACTTTGCTTTTCCAACTAGGGTTGTAGCTTGGACAGTAATAATAATAATAATAATACTTTTACTTCATGATTTGCGTAGCAGGTAAAAGTTTATTCATAGCATACTTTTACTTCATGATTTGGCGAGCAAGTAAAAGTACATCCAGGTAAAATTGCTTCAAGTAAACCCAAAATTATGATCGATTACTTGGCAAGACCTTCACATTCAACATGTTTGTGTATTAACATAATTACTGATGTTTGAAAGTATTTGTTTGTTTTGTGTCTGAAGTACGTGATGAATGGAGAAGTATTGATTTAAAAGCTCAAAATGCAGAAGACTGGCGAAATCTAACCGAGGCCCTTTGCGTCAATAGGCGTGGGAGGAAATGATATATGTATCTATATTTTATATATATATATATATATATATATATATGTAAATATCACCCACGAAATGCATTTAATACCGAATTCTATCTTGGGAAAACATATCCACTTGGAATTCATTTTATGGTAAGAGCTTCTGGCCGGGTGGTGATTCGAACCACCACCTGTACGGCTTGAAACTATGCTGGCAGGGACAAGAGTCCCTGCCAGCATAGTTTCAAGCCGTACATGTGGTGGTTCGAATCACCACCCGGCCAGAAGCTCTTACCATAAAATGAATTCCAAGTGGATATGTTTTCCCAAGATAGAATTCGGTATTAAATGCATTTCGTGGGTGACATTTACATTAATTAAAATCACGTGTGCTTGTGATATATGTTCATATATATATATATATATATATATGTAAATTCAACTTTTTATTTATCTATTTATCTATCTATCTATCTATCTATCTATCTATCTATATATATATATATATATATATATATATTTATTTATTTATAGTTTATGTACAAATAGATACAGTATATACCTATATATAAAAACAATTGTATGTATACAATAATAATAATAATAATAATAATAATAATAATAATAATAATAATAATAACGAAAAAAATAATAATGATATGTACGAGAACTTTACACACACACACACACACACGAAAAAAAAAAAAAAAAAAAAACACTATCCCGTGATCACCCTGTTTTGTGGCAGCCTTTATTATGTTTTTCAATTCTTCCGCTTCAACATTGGAATTTACTTCTGATTCTTCTTTATTTCCATTCATCATCATTACATTCATCATACCAACATTCAATTTCCAACACTTACATCCGGGTACACTTACATTTTCGATGGCTATAATCAACAAAAGGAATTATTACCACTTCCGGAAGATCGTAAATTTAACTTCAAATAAAAAGAGATGAAAAAAAGAAGAAAATAAATTGAAAAAAAAACAAACAGCTGAAAAAAAATCTATTTCCACAAAGGAAAGTTTTCCTGACAATTACAAGTTATTTTACCAAAAAGAAAAAAAAAAAGAAAAAAAGTTTACATAACATTCCCATCTCGATACAATATATATATATATATATATATACATACATATATATATATACATACAGAACATATATATATTTATTTATATGCATAGATATATATATATACATATATATATGTATAGATATATACATATATATATATATATATATATTTACATTTATATATATATTTATTTATATATATACATATATATATATATATATATATTCATATTCATATATATATATATATATATAAATTATAACACTCGCCGTGACGAAATCTAAAAATAAATATGCGAATGGCCTGAAATATTTCGAATTGTTTGCAGAAAGATGCAAGGTCAAATTTGGCATTTGACTAATATATATATATATATATATATATTCAACACTGGATTTTCAGTCTTTCATTTCAACTTTTATCATTTTTGTATGAGAAATGTAGACAAAAATAATTACGTATAAAAGTAGGTTAAAATGATGGAAATAGAAGAGGGTGAAAAGTGTTAGATAATTTAGCAAAAGATATATATATATATATATATACTGTATATATATATATATATATATATGTATATATATATATATATCAGTATATATATATATATATACTATATAGATATATGGAAATATATATGAATATATATATATATATATATACTGTATATATATATATATATATACACTATATACATATATGTAAATATATATGCATATATATACAGTATATATATATTTATATATATATATACATATATATCAGTATATATACAGTATATGAATATATATATATATATATATATATACACACAGTTAGAAAAAAAAACACAATTCTTTTCCTCAGCATATGTTTGCTGCCACATCGACCGTGAATCCACCAAGCAAAAGTAATAACTAATATAAAAAACTATCTGTTGTCTTTCTGACGTAACGAAGGATGAACATCAGATGTTCATAATGAACATGGTTTCTAGGTGGCCTCTAAAACCTCTCGTTTGTTCAATGACTACCATGACTTGGCATGATCTCTCTCTCTCTCTCTCTCTCTCTCTCTCTCTCTCTCAAGAAGAAGAATAGCTAAATCATTATACAATTTTCGTTAATTACTCGAAGACAATTTATTTATTTAGACAAATAACTAATCAAAGACAAAAGAATCTTTATTTAGAAAATAACTAATCAAAGACAAAAGAATCTTTATTTAGAAAATAACTAATCAAAGACAAAAGAATCTTTATTTAGAAAATAACTAATCAAAGACAAAAGAATCTTGATTTAGAAAATAACTAATCAAAGACAAAGGATTCTTTCTTTAGAAAATGTCTAATCAAAGACAAAAGATTCATTTGGAAAATAACTAACCAAAGACAAAAGAATCTTTATTACGAAAATAACTATATGACCAAAGACAAAATAATCTTGATTTAGAAAATAACTAATCAAAGACAAGATTCATTATTTAGAAAATAACTACATAACCAAAGGCAACAGAATCTCTACTTAGAGAGTAACTAAACAAAGACAAAAGATTCTTTATTTAGAAGATAACTAATCAAAGACAAGATTCATTATTTATAAAATAACTAATCAAAGACAAAAGAATCTTTATTTAGAAAATAACTAATCAAAGACAAGATTCTTTATTCAGAAAATAACTAATCAAAGACAAAAGAATCTTTATTTAAAAAATAACTAATCAAAGACGAAACAGTCTTTATTTAGAAAATAATTATATAACCAATGACAAAAGAATCTTTATTTAGAAAATAACTAATCAAAGACAAGATTCATTATTTAGAAAATAACTACATAACCAAAGGCAACAGAATCTCTACTTAGAGAGTAACTAAACAAAGACAAAAGATTCTTTATTTAGAAAATAACTTACCAAAGACAAAAGAATCTTTATCTAGAAAATAACTAATCAAAGACAAAAGAATCTTTATTTAGAAAATAACTAATCAAAGACAAAAGAATCTTTATTTAGAAAATAACTAATCAAAGACAAGATGCATTATTCAGAAAATAACTAATCAAAGACAAACGAATCTTTATGTAGAAAATACCTTACCGAAAATACGACATTATCTTAAAAAAGGAAAAGATACGTAAGGAAGGTCGAGTGTGGTATCCAGGCTGCATACAAAATAATTCTGAATGAATACCATACTTCTATGGGTAAAGACAAGAATAAATATCGTCCCATATCTGCAGAGAGAGAGAGAGAGAGAGAGAGAGAGAGAGAGAGAATATCACCTCCAAGAAAACTAAAAACCTTGGTGGCCTGTTGGTAACGTCCTTGCCTAGTGATCGCCAGACTGGGGTTCGTGTCCCACTCAAACTTATTAGTTCCTTTGGTCGCTGCAACCTCACCATCCATTATCTGGCTCTTCCTAGTCCTAGCTTGGGTAGAGAGGGGGCTTGGGGGAGCCTGTAGGTCCCCCTACTCAATTATCAGTAGCCATTGTCTGGCTCTCCTTGGTCCTAGCTTGAATGGTAAGGGGGCTTAGGCGCTGATCATATGTATATGTGGTCAGTCTCTAGGGCATTGTCCTGTTACGGAATTATCACTGCCCCTTGCCTCTGCCATTCATGAGCGACATTTAAACCATGTTTACTCATACACTAGTAATGAAAAATATATTTGATCAGTCTCTAGGGCATTGTCCTGCAACGGAATTGTCCCTGCCACTTGCCTCTGCCATTTATGAGTGACCTTTAAACCATGTTTACTCATACACCAGTTAGTCAAAAATAGATTTCGTCAGTCTCTAGGGCATTGTCCTGCCAGGGAATTATCACTGCCCCTCGCCTTTGCCATTCATGAGCGACATTTAAACCATGTTCAATCATACAACAGGTAATCGAATATACATTTCAAGAGGCGTCCTGCAAAAAGCATATCCTGCTCTCCTATAAATCCCTAATCACCCACATGCAGTAATTTAAATCCTCATATTCAGGTAACCAAAATCTGTCAAACTGCAAAGTCATCTAGCAGACACAGAAGGCAGGCATGAATAATTCAAAGCCTTATTAAAAGTGATTGATGAACTCTGGTGTTCATTTTGTTCCTAAGTAACATAGCAAGGATTTCACTCCAGTGGTACAACATAAAATGTCTGATAGATTATCTGTTACTGGTTTTAATTTCATATTAAATAACATATGGGTTTGCTCTAATAAATTTTCATATATTAGATTAATGTCATTATATTTTCTGTTCATCATTTCTAATCATGTTTTTTTCTCTCTTAAATATTAAACTGGTTTTATTCTGTCCCAATTGACCTTGTACCAGGGATAACCTAACCTAAGTGAATCAGAAATAATTTATTAATCTCTCTCTCTCTCTCTCTCTCTCTCTCTCTCTCCTAACCTAACCTAAGTGAATCAGAAATAATTTATTCTCTCTCTCTCTCTCTCTCTCTCTCTCTCTCTCTCTACTAACATAAATGATTCAGAAATAATTTATCATCTCTCTCTCTCATTCTCTCTCTCTCTCTCTCTCTCTCCTAACCTAAGTGAATCAGAAATAATTTATGAATCTCTCTCTCTCTCTCTCTCTCTCTCTCTCTCTCCTAACCTAACCTAAGTGAATCAGAAATAATTTATTCTCTCTCTCTCTCTCTCTCTCTCTCCTAACATAAATGATTCAGAAATAATTTATCATCTCTCTCTCTCTCTCTCTCTCTCTCTCTCTCTCCTAACCTAACCTAAGTGAATCAGAAATAATTTATTAATCTCTCTCTCTCTCTCTCTCTCTCTCTCTCTCTCTCTTTAATATCACTTGATTTATCTTTCATTCTGTTCTGTACCTTCATCAACTGCCCTGCTTCATAAAGGTCTTCAATCATGACCTTCAACAGCTGTATAATCAATCATAATCAACTGCATTCGCTAGTTTGCATAAACTTAAAATTTTCAGAGCACATAAATATCAAAAGATTACAACGAATAGATTTCTATAAACATTATTATTCTCATGAACAGAACGATATATATATATACACACACACACACACATATATATATATATATATATATTTATATATATAGTGTGTGTATATGTATATATACATATATATACACATACATACAAACATATATACAGTAAATACATATATAGTATATATATATATATATATATACATACATAGTGTGTGTATATGAATATATACTGTACATATATATACACATACATACATACATATATACAGTATGTATGTATGTATGTATGCATATATATATATATATATGTATATATATATATTTATATATATATATATATATATATATATCTTAATTTTTATTGGACAGAAAATAGATTACATTAATATCATTTACAAACATTCAGATTCAGTCCAAGCTCACTTACTGTACATACATACATACATACATACATATATACATATACACAACCACGCACACAAGTATATATATATATATATATATACACACATTTATATTATATTATAAAAACACCTTTTGAACTCGACTTGAAACGGTAAAGTAATCCTTTGTTCTTTAGTCTGCACAAACAAATACAAATCAAGTTGTTGAACAAATCCCAATTAAATACTTTGGAAAACACCCAACATGACGCACTTTAACCATCAAGAAAAATCAACATATTCATCTTTAGGTGTTAAAGACTATCAACATATGTTGAGATGAAAATAAATAAGGTGATTTAAAGAGACTAAAATAAAATATATAATTCTGATATTCTAGAGTTGGTCAGTGAGAGAGAGAGAGAGAGAGAGAGAGAGAGAGATTCAAAAGTTGGATAGTGATCATAATAAAAAACAAAAAACCAACAACATTGAGAGAGGGAGAGAGAGAGAGAGAGAGAGAGAGAGAAATTAAAAATCTGGTCAGTGATCATAATAGCAAACAACAAAAGAACAATATTAAGAGA
>NC_090738.1:128041649-128044149 GCF_036898095.1 Palaemon carinicauda | reverse complement strand
CATGATGGAAATCTGGAAGCATTTAATTTTAAACAAAAGAAACATTTTTATTAATTACTTGAATTTCTTATAGTTTTTCTTTTTATTTCTTACGGCAATTTTTTAATATATACTTAACACAGGAGTGATTTTTTCCTGTTGCATGATGGAAATCTGGAAGCATTTACTTTTAAACGAAAGAAACATTTTTATTAATTACTTGAATTTCTTACCGGTTTTTTTTTCATTTCTTACGACAATTTTTTGATATCTTGAAAATAAAAAAAAAACTGCTTCAACATAAAAAATCGTCTTTATTTTTCTCATGTTAAACATATCCCATTAAGAAAGTTAAAGCATACTGAGCATTTATTTTAATTTTTACAATTCTTTTAAAACATTTAAATAAACAAAACTGCTTTAACACAAAAATTGGAGTTTATTTTATCATGTTAAACATATTCTATTAAGAGAGTTAATACATACCATTAATTACTTGAATTTCTGAACTTTTTTTCTATTTTTCACGACAATTTTTTAATATCTTGTAAATAAAAAAAAAAAAACTGCTTCAACATAAAAAATCGTCTTTATTTTTCTCATGTTCAAAATATCCCCATCAAGAAAGTTAATGCATACTAAGCATTTATTTTTATCTTTACACCAATTCTTTTAAAAAATCTAAATGAACAAAACTGCTTTAACACGAAAATTAGTGTTCATTTTATCATGTTAAACAAGTTCCGCCAAGAAAGTTAAAACATTGAGCATTTTATCTTACTTTTTTTACGCCAATTCTTTTAAAACCTATAAATAAAGAAAACTGCTTCAACAAGAAAATTAGTGTTTATTTTGTTAAACATTATTATTATTATTATTATTATTATTATTATTATTATTATTATTATCATTATTATTATTATTAATTACGATTACTACTTATTACTTATTATTATTATTATTATTATTATTATTATTATTATTATTATTATAATTAGGTAAACTACAACCATAGTTGGAAAAGCAGGATGCTATAATCCCAAGGGCTCCAACAAAGGAAAGGAATAGCCGGCGAGGGAATGATATAATGAAATAAATAAACAGCAAGAGAAGTAATAAATGCATATAGTATTTACAATTTACAGCAGAACATTCTTGCATATCAAATTCGAAGTGTCAAGTTAGAAAAAACAAAAAGCTTTCCTGGAGGTGGGGACTTAGAGATTGGTGCCTGGCTTAGCAGACCATGACGAGATCCTACTATACTCAATTTATTTTAATGAGACGTATGCGCATGGGTGTCCTTTTAACTCGGAAAAGTTTCCTACTATCTGATTGGTTAGAATTATTTTGTCCAACCAATCACCTAGTAAGAAACTTTTCCGTGCTAAAAGGGCACTCCTGTGAGTCAGGGCAAAAGTTTCCCATTAGCTGATTGGTTAAAATGACTTGGTCCAACCAATCAGCTATTAGGAAACTTTTCCGTGCTAAAAGGGCACTCCTGTGAATCAGTGCAAAAGTTTCCCATTAGTTGATTGGTTAGAATGATTTTGTCCAACCAACTAGCTAGTAAGAAACTTTTCCGAGTTAAAAGGGCACCCCTGTGAATCAGTGAAAAAGTTTCCCATTAGTTGATTGGTTAGAATTATTTTGTCCAACCAATCAGCTAGTAAGAAACTTTTCCGAGTTAAAAGGGCACCCCTGTGAATCAGTGCAAAAGTTTCCCATTAGTTGATTGGTTAGAATTATTTTGTCCAACCAATCAGCTAGTAGGAAACTTTTCCGTGCTAAAAGGGCACTCCTGTGAATCAGTGCAAAAGTTTCCCATTAGTTGATTGGTTAGAATGATTTTGTCCAACCAACTAGCTAGTAAGAAACTTTTCCGAGTTAAAAGGGCACCCCTGTGAATCAGTGCAAAAGTTTCCCATTAGTTGATTGGTTAGAATTATTTTGTCCAACCAATCAGCTAGTAGGAAACTTTTCGTGCTAAAAGGGCACTCCTGTGAGTCAGTGCAAATGCGCCTCATTAAAGATAAATTGAGTACAGTTGAAAATTATGTCAGTGCTTGCCAATCAAATATTTGGCGAAGGGTAATCCCAGTCAATATCATATATTTATCTCTCATCATATTTCTTTTTCATTCAAGACAATTTCGAATGATTAATATCATCACAAGCGGAGTTGCAGTCCAAAGTTGAGAAGCTGCTTGCTACAAGCAACAAGTTCAACTCCTAATAGGGAATGGGTGTACACTGTTGTGTAAAAAAAAAAAAAAAAAAAAAAAAAAAAAAAAAAAACATTTATATACACGTTGAGATACTACCACTAGAGAGTTATGGCATCTTTTGACTGTCCAGAAAGTACTACATTAGATCCTTCTCTCTGGTTACGGTTAATTTTCCCTTTGCTTACACATACACCGAATATTCTGGTCTATTCTTTATATATTCTCCTCTGTCCTCATACACCTGGCAACACTGAGATTACCAAACAATTCTTCTTCACCAACTTATACTTCCT
>NC_090738.1:128031032-128033532 GCF_036898095.1 Palaemon carinicauda | reverse complement strand
AAAAAGTAATCATATTAATATATAAAAGGTTAATTTACAAATGAAAAAAAAGCGAATAAATTGCAACGTCGAAACATAAGGACAATAAATTAAAAAAAATAGGCAATTAAATTAAAATAAAAACATATAACTTACAAATGAAAAAAGATGATAATTTGCAATCATCCAATCATAAAGATAATAGATTTAAATAAAACAAACAATCGAATTAAATTAAAAATAGATGACATACAGATGAAAAAAAGAAGATAATTGGCAACCGTTCAAACATAAAGACAATAAATTAAAAAAAGTAAAAGTAAAATAAAAACAGATAACTTACAGGTGAAAAATTAGGATAATTTGCAATCGTTCAAACACAAAGACAATAAATTAAAAAGGTGAACAAATTGAAATAAAAACATTAAAAAATGGTAATACAATTGAAAAAAAAAAAAAAAAAAAAACGAGATTAAAAAAAGGTTATAAATTTAAGAGTGAAAACAGATTAAAAAATAGTAATAAGGTCGAAATAAAAACATTAAAAAAGTAATAAAAGTAAAATAAAAAAGATAACTTACAGGTGAAAAAATAGCATAATGTGCAATCGTTCAAACATAAAGACAATAAATTAAAAAATGTAATAAAAGTAAAATAAAAACAGATAACTTACAGATAAAAAAAGGATAATTTGCAATTGTTCAAACATAAAGACAATAAATAAAAAAAAATGGGCAATACAAATAAAATAAAAAACAGATAACATACAGATGAAAAAAGAGGATAATCTGCAATTATCAAAACATAAAGACAATAAATTAAAGAAAAAAAGTAATAAAAGTAAAATAAAAACAGATAACATACAGATGATAAAAGAGCATCATGTGCAATCATCCAAACAAACTTTCGAACAGCAATCAGCTCAAAGGATGCTGAGCTGCAACCCACTTCAGACAAATCGAAGGCTGAACATGACAAAGGCGAGGAGCTTCTGCAACAGTTAGGGCTGCAAAGGGCAACCTTGTGCATAATGAGCGCCTCTAGGGGGGGAGGGGGGTAGACTGGGAAGAAGGGGAGGAGGACAAGGAGGAGAGGGGGAGAGAAGTGAAAGAATTGGAGGATGAAGATGAAGAGATGGCAAAGAGCAAGACGCAATACTTTTAAAAAACAGGTTTAAAGGCCACTCGTGAATGGCAGAGTCAATCATGATTTTTGCTAATAAATCAAAAGGTTTATGATAAAATGACTTGAAATTTTTATATGATGAAGGTATTATATATGTCTAAAACATATATAGGAAATATGTATTTTGAATCATTAAAAAAAATGCAAGACATGGCGGACAGTCCTCTTAAATGGTTTAAAGGCCACTCATGAATGGCAGAGGAAAGGGACAGTGACATTGCCCTATCAAGCAGGACAATGCCTTAGAGACTGACCATATAGAAATATGATCAGCGCACAATACCCCTCCAGACACAAGCGAAGACCAAGGGGGGCCAAACAATGACTACTGATGATTCAGCAGATAGACATGTAGGCTCCCCCAAACCACCCAACCCCCTACATCCTTAGTTCACAAGGATGGTGAGGTTGCAGCGACCAAAGGAACTAACGAGTTTGAGCGGGATTCGAACCCCCTTCTGACAATTACCAGGCAGGAATGTTACAGTATTTTATAATACTGTATTTTAAAATTCTGTAAAATACACACACACACATACAAAGAACAATCGAAGACAGATATTAACATTCCAATTAAAAGAGATGACTTAATAATATCAGTAAAATACATTAATATAAATGTCTTGTCTTTCTAATTATTCAACTGTCCAGATCATTAAAATCATATATATCTAACACCAGGAGTTCTAAAATAATTAATAATGTGTCAAGTAAAATCATTAATCATTCAATTACAAAAGTAATTTTTCTTTTATTGAAATAAAGACGTTTCTTGAGAAATATAATCAAAGAAAATGTTTTAAATTTAATAAAATACGAGAGACAAATATTATAAAACGACTCTCTCTCTCTCTCTCTCTCTCTCTCTCTCTCTCTCTCTCTCTCTCTCTATATATATATATATATATACAGTACACACACACACATATATATGTATGTATGTGTATATATACATATATATACATATACTGTATATACAGTATATATATATATATATATATATATATATATATATATATATACAGTATATATATATATATATATATATATATATATATATATATATATATATATATATATATTCATATATATACACAAACTTACATACGTAACAGTTAAAAACACTTACTATTGTTGCTTATAAACTGTTTGAAATACAAATATATATCCATACAAATAAGGAGAGAGAGAGAGAGAGAGAGAGAGAGAGAGAGAGAGAGAGAGAGAGAGAGAGAGAGAGAGAGAGAGAGAGAGATAATGGTGATCTCGCATCTAACAAATAAATGGAATTTATTCTTGACCAAACAAAGCTACAATAAATTGTAACCTGACTTCC
>NC_090738.1:128021032-128023532 GCF_036898095.1 Palaemon carinicauda | reverse complement strand
TTTCTTTAATCAATAATTACATTTTGTTTGAAAATTTCTAGGCTATATGAGGAATTTTGGAAATAGTTCTAGAATTTTACCTATTTAACAAAATTTTATGCACCTTTGGTAACGCTGCTTTCATGTAAGCAACACTTGAAACACCAAACACTCTGACTTAACGTGTAGTTGTGGTGGAAATTAAGACTGCTTTAGTGGTTTCTTATATGAATATGTAATAAAATTGGGATAATTGGCATATAGATAATTAATATTAACTTAAACATTTCATAAATCACCAAAATAAGAAAAGTTACTGTGCTAGACAATAATCACGCTAGAGTCGCTGACTAGGGATTTGGGCTAAGAAATTTTTAAAATCATAATTTTTCTTCTAAAACTGCCTTGCTAATTTGATGGTGCGTCTTACCACTTGTAGCGTCTTATGACACGGGAAATACGGTATGTAAAAAAAAAAAAAAAACCAAAGAAAATTAAAAAACAACAAAAATCAAAGAGAAAATAAAAAAAAAAACCCAAAGAAAATGAAAAACAACGACAAAAATCAAAGGGAAAATATAGAAAATAAAAAAAAAACAAAGAAAATGGAAAAAAACAAAACAAAAATCAAAGGGAATATAAAAGAAAAACCAACCAAAGAAAGTGAAAAACAACAAAAATCACAGGGAAAATAAAAAAAAAAAAAAAAACATCAAGAAACATCAAAGGGAAAATATAAAAAAAAATAAAAAAATCAAATGGAAAATAAGAAAATAAAAAACACCAGAGAAAATTAAAAAAAACACACAAATCAAAGGGAAAATATATAAAAAAACAAAGAAAATAAAAAAAACAATAAAAATCAAAGGGAAAATATAAAAAAAAATTAAAAAATCAAATGGAAAACATAAAAATAAAAAACACCCCAGAAAATTAAAAAACAACAACAAAAATCAAATGGAAAATATAAAAATAAAAAAACACCAAAGAAAATAAAAAAGACAACAACTCAAATCAAAGGGGAAAATAATCAAGACGAAACTGCATGCATGAGTTTTGTGGCACCTCCCACACAGTCTAGAATAAGTGACTTAGAGGAGTCTCGAGTGTTGACTGCTGTTGCCACAGGCCCCAATTCGAGGTCAGAGTCACTGTGTCAAAGTCAACAAGAGTTTCCCAACCAGTAGAAATCCTGTCCACTTTAAATAATGCTCTTGGCTTTATTTGATTTGTTTTTAGATTGGATTAGTATTATTATATTTTCTAATCCACAATTATCTATGGTCTGTCAATTGTATTAGAATATTCTAAAACAATGATGACGATGATGATGATAATGATGATGATGATGATGATGATAATTTGATTAACATAGAAAATATTAGCTGATTTTGTTCATAATTTTCTATGATTTGGTAATGGTATTTGTATTATTATAAACCAACAGCAACAATGACAGCAACAACAACAATAATAATAATAATAATGATAAAAATAATAACAATAATAATAATAATCATGATAATAATTGGATTAATATAGAAAAGATTAGCTGATTTTACTAATAATTATCTATGATTTGGTAATGGTATTAATATTATTACAAAACAACAACAATAATAATAATAATAGTAATAAATAATAATAATAATATTAGTATTTACGGTAAAAATAATTATAAAACATGATGACAATAATAATAATAATAATAATAACAATAATTCCCCTAAAATAATAAATGGCGTCTCTCTCTCTCTCTCTCTCTCTCTCTCTCTCTCTCTCTCTCTCTCTCTCTCTCTCTCTCTCTGTATATATATAAATTTATATATATATAAATATTTACATATATATAATATATATATATATATATAATATACATATATATATATACACACACACACACATATATATATATATATATATATATATATATATATATATATATATATACATATATATATATATATATATATATATATATATATATATATATATCGTGACTAGAGCGAACAAGATCATCTTATGGCATGTTAACAAGTAAGGGGGGGAGGGGGGAAAGGGGGGGGGGCGGGGAGGGGGGGGGGGCTTCGCTGTCCTGATATGATACATTTTGGGGACTTCTGTCGCAGCATCGTGATCCAATTACCTTTTCAGCAATCTATAAGTTTCTCAAAATCTTTTTTTTTTTTTTTTTTTTTTGCACTGATTCATAGAATTTGGGTTATAAGCAGAATCAGTAACATTATTGGTGTTGTTGTTGTGGCAAAATTGGTAATAATGTTGTTTTAACGTATTACGCAATATTGATGTTTATTATAAATGATTTTACATCATAGATGTTACCGTAAAAAAAAAAAAATTTGGAATAACAAAATCAGCAACATTGATGACCCATAGAATTTGTGTTATAAAACATTATTGGTGTTGTTGTTGTGGCAGAATTGGTAATAATGTTGTTATAACATATTACGCAACATTGATGTTTATTGTAAAGGATTTTATGACATTGGGAGTAACAAAA
>NC_090738.1:128001032-128008532 GCF_036898095.1 Palaemon carinicauda | reverse complement strand
CAAATAAGTGGATAGTGGGCTTGGTCGCAACAAATAAATCATTCGCATCAGCCAAAATAATAACAAACACACAAACAAATAAGTGGATAGTGGGCTTGGTCGCAACAAATAAATCATTCGCTCAGCCAAAATAATAACAAACACACAAACAAATAAGTGGATAGTGGGCTTGGTCGCAACAAATAAATAATTCGTCTCTCCCAAAATAATAACAAATACACAAAACAAATAAGTGGATAGTGGGCTTGGTCGCAACAAATAAATCATTCGCATCAGCCAAAATAATAACAAATACAAAACAAATAAGTGGATAGTGGGCTTGGTCGCAACAAATAAATCATTCGCATCAGCCAAAATAATAACAAATACACAAACAAATAAGTGGATAGTGGGCTTGGTCGCAACAAATAAATCATTCGCATCAGCCAAAATAATAACAAATACACAAACAAATAAGTGGATAGTGGGCTTGGTCGCAACAAATAAATAATTCGTCTCTCCCAAAATAATAACAAATACACAAAACAAATAAGTGGATAGTGGGCTTGGTCGCAACAAATAAATAATTCGTCTCTCCCAAAATAATAACAAATACACAAACAAATAAGTGGATAGTGGGCTTGGTCGCAACAAATAAATAATTCGATCTGCCAAAATAATAACAAATACACAAACAAATAAGTGGATAGTGGGCTTGGTCGCAACAAATAAATAATTCGCATCTGCCAAAATAATAACAAATACACAAACAAATAAGTGGATAGTGGGCTTGGTCGCAACAAATAAATAATTCGCATCTGCCAAAATAATAACAAATACACAAACAAATAAGTGGATAGTGGGCTTGGTCGCAACAAATAAATAATTCGCATCTGCCAAAATAATAACAAATACACAAACAAATAAGTGGATAGTGGGCTTGGTCGCAACAAATAAATAATTCGCATCTGCCAAAATAATAACAAATACACAAACAAATAAGTGGATAGTGGGCCTTGGTCGCAACAAATAAATAATTCGCATCTGCCAAAATAATAACAAATACACAAACAAATAAGTGGATAGTGGCCTTGGTCGCAACAAATAAATAATTCGCATCTGCCAAAATAATAACAAATACACAAACAAATAAGTGGATAGTGGCCTTGGTCGCAACAAATAAATAATTCGCATCTGCCAAAATAATAACAAATACACAAACAAATAAGTGGATAGTGGGCTTGGTCGCAACAAATAAATAATTCGCATCTGCCAAAATAATAAACAAATACACAAACAAATAAGTGGATAGTGGGCTTGGTCGCAACAAATAAATAATTCGCATCTGCCAAAATAATAACAAATACACAAACAAATAAGTGGATAGTGGGCTTGGTCGCAACAAATAAATAATTCGGATCTGCCAAATAATAACAAATACACAAACAAATAAGTGGATAGTGGGCTTGGTCGCAACAAATAAATAATTCGGATCTGCCAAAATAATAACAAATACACAAACAAATAAGTGGATAGTGGGCTTGGTCGCAACAAATAAATAATTCGGATCTGCCAAAATAATAACAAATACACAAACAAATAAGTGGATAGTGGGCTTGGTCGCAACAAATAAATAATTCGCATCTGCCAAAATAATAACAAATACACAAACAAATAAGTGGATAGTGGGCTTGGTCGCAACAAATAAATAATTCGCATCTGCCAAAATAATAACAAATACACAAACAAATAAGTGGATAGTGGGCTTGGTCGCAACAAATAAATAATTCGCATCTGCCAAAATAATAACAAATACACAAACAAATAAGTGGATAGTGGGCTTGGTCGCAACAAATAAATAATTCGCATCTGCCAAAATAATAACAAATACACAAACAAATAAGTGGATAGTGGCCTTGGTCGCAACAAATAAATAATTCGCATCTGCCAAAATAATAACAAATACACAAACAAATAAGTGGATAGTGGCCTTGGTCGCAACAAATAAATAATTCGCATCTGCCAAAATAATAACAAATACACAAACAAATAAGTGGATAGTGGGCTTGGTCGCAACAAATAAATAATTCGCATCTGCCAAAATAATAACAAATACACAAACAAATAAGTGGATAGTGGGCTTGGTCGCAACAAATAAATAATTCGCATCAGCCAAAATAATAACAAATACACAAACAAATAAGTGGATAGTGGGCTTGGTCGCAACAAACAAATAATTCGCATCAGCCAAAATAATAACAAATACACAAACAAATAAGTGGATAGTGGGCTTGGTCGCAACAAACAAATAATTCGCATCTGCCAAAATAATAACAAATACACAAACAAATAAGTGGATAGTGGGCTTGGTCGCAACAAACAAATAATTCGCATCTGCCAAAATAATAACAAATACAAAAACAAATAAGTGGATAGTGGGCTTGGTCGCAACAAACAAATAATTCGCATCAGCCAAAATAATAACAAATACAAAAACAAATAAGTGGATAGTGGGCTTGGTCGCAACAAACAAATAATTCGCATCAGCCAAAATAATAACAAATACAAAAACAAATAAGTGGATAGTGGGCTTGGTCGCAACAAATAAATAATTCGCATCAGCCAAAATAATAACAAATACACAAACAAATAAGTGGATAGTGGGCTTGGTCGCAACAAATAAATAATTCGCATCAGCCAAAATAATAACAAATACACAAACAAATAAGTGGATAGTGGGCTTGGTCGCAACAAATAAATAATTCGTCTCTCCCAAAATAATAACAAATACACAAACAAATAAGTGGATAGTGGGCTTGGTCGCAACAAATAAATAATTCGTCTCTCCCAAAATAATAACAAATACACAAACAAATAAGTGGATAGTGGGCTTGGTCGCAACAAATAAATAATTCGCATCTGCCAAAATAATAACAAATACACAAACAAATAAGTGGATAGTGGGCTTGGTCGCAACAAATAAATAATTCGCATCAGCCAAAATAATAACAAATACACAAACAAATAAGTGGATAGTGGGCTTGGTCGCAACAAATAAATAATTCGTCTCTCCCAAAATAATAACAAATACAAAAACAAATAAGTGAATAGTGGGCTTGGTCGCAACAAATAAATAATTCGTCTCTCCCAAAATAATAACAAATACACAAACAAATAAGTGGATAGTGGGCTTGGTCGCAACAAATAAATAATTCGCATCTGCCAAAATAATAACAAATACATAAATACACAAACAAATAAAGGGATAGTGGGCTTGGTCGCAACAAATAAATAATTCGCATCAGCCAAAATAATAACAAATACACAAACAAATAAGTGGATAGTGGGCTTGGTCGCAACAAATAAATAATTCGTCTCTCCCAAAATAATAACAAATACAAAAACAAATAAGTGAATAGTGGGCTTGGTCGCAACAAATAAATAATTCGTCTCTCCCAAAATAATAACAAATACACAAACAAATAAGTGGATAGTGGGCTTGGTCGCAACAAATAAATAATTCGCATCTGCCAAAATAATAACAAATACATAAATACACAAACAAATAAAGGGATAGTGGGCTTGGTCGCAACAAATAAATAATTCGCATCAGCCAAAATAATAACAAATACACAAACAAATAAGTGGATAGTGGGCTTGGTCGCAACAAATAAATAATTCGTCTCTCCCAAAATAATAACAAATACAAAAACAAATAAGTGAATAGTGGGCTTGGTCGCAACAAATAAATAATTCGTCTCTCCCAAAATAATAACAAATACACAAACAAATAAGTGGATACTAGGCTTGGTCGCAACAAATAAATAATTCGCATCTGCCAAAATAATAACAAATACATAAATACACAAACAAATAAAGGGATAGTGGGCTTGGTCGCAACAAATAAATAATTCGCATCAGCCAAAATAATAACAAATACACAAACAAATAAGTGGATAGTGGGCTTGGTCGCAACAAATAAATAATTCGTCTCTCCCAAAATAATAACAAATACAAAAACAAATAAGTGAATAGTGGGCTTGGTCGCAACAAATAAATAATTCGTCTCTCCCAAAATAATAACAAATACAAAAACAAATAAGTGAATAGTGGGCTTGGTCGCAACAAATAAATAATTCGTCTCTCCCAAAATAATAACAAATACACAAACAAATAAAGGGATAGTGGGCTTGGTCGCAACAAATAAATAATTTGCATCTGCCAAAATAATAACAAATCCACAAACAAATAAGTGGATAGTGGGCTTGGTCGCAACAAATAAATAATTCGCATCAGCCAAAATAATAACAAATACACAAACAAATAAGTGGATAGTGGGCTTGGTCGCAACAAATAAATAATTCGTCTCTCCCAAAATAATAACAAATACACAAACAAATAAGTGGATAGTGAGCTTGGTCGCAACAAATAAATAATTCGCATCAGCCAAAATAATAACAAATACAAAAACAAATAAGTGGATAGTGGGTTTGGTCGCAACAAATAAATAATTCGCATCAGCCAAAATAATAACAAATACACAAACAAATAAGTGGATAGTGAGCTTGGTCGCAACAAATAACTCATTCGCATCTGCCAAAATAATAACAAATACAAAAACAAATAAGTGGATAGTGGGCTTGGTCGCAACAAATAAATCATTCGCATCAGCCAAATTAATAACAAATACACAAACAAATAAGTGGATAGTGGGCTTGGTCGCAACAAATAAATAATTCGTATCTGCCAAAATAATAACAAATACACAAACAAATAAGTGGATAGTGGGCTTGGTCGCAAACAAATAAATAATTCACATCTGCCAAAATAATAACAAATACACAAACAAATAAGTGGATAGTGGGCTTGGTCGCGACAAATAAATAATTTGCATCTGCCAAAATAATAACAAATACAAAAACAAATAAGTGGATAGTGAGCTTGGTCGCAAACAAAAAATAATTCACATCTGCCAAAATAATAACAAATAAACAAACAAATAAGTGGATAGTGGGCTTGGTCGCAACAAATAAATAATTCGCGTCAGCCAAAATAATAACAAATCCACAAACAAATAAGTGGATAGTGAGCTTGGTCGCAACAAATAACTCATTCGCATCAGCCAAAATAATAACAAATACACAAACAAATAAGTGGATAGTGGGCATGGTCGCAACAAATAAATCATTCGCATCAGCCAAATAATAACAAATACACAAACAAATAAGTGGATAGTGGGCTTGGTCGTAACAAATAAATAATTTGTATCTGCCAAAATAATAACAAATACACAAACAAATAAGTGGATAGTGGGCTTGGTCGCAAACAAATAAATAATTCACATCTGCCAAAATAATAACAAATACACAAACAAATAAGTGGATAGTGGGCTTGGTCGCGACAAATAAATAATTTGCATCTGCCAAAATAATAACAAATACAAAAACAAATAAGTGGATAGTGAGCTTGGTCGCAAACAAAAAATAATTCACATCTGCCAAAATAATAACAAATAAACAAACAAATAAGTGGATAGTGGGCTTGGTCGCAACAAATAAATAATTCGCGTCAGCCAAAATAATAACAAATCCACAAACAAATAAGTGGATAGTGATCTTGGTCGCAACAAATAAATAATTCCCATCAGCCAAAATAATAACAAATCCAAAAACAAATAAGTGGACAGTGGGCTTGGTCGCAACAAATAAATAATTCCCATCAGCCAAAATAATAACAAATACAAAAACAAATAAGTGGATAGTGGGCTTGGTCGCAACAAATAAATAATTCCCATCAGCCAAAATAATAACAAATACAAAAACAAATAAGTGGATAGTGGGTTTGGTCGCAACAAATAAATAATTCGCATCAGCCAAAATAATAACAAATCCACAAACAAATAAGGGGATAGTGGGCTTGGTCGCAACAAATAAATAATTCGCATCTGCCAAAATATTAACAAACACACAAACAAATAAGTGGATAGTGGGCTTGGTCGCAACAAATAAATAATTCACATCAGCCAAAATAATAACAAATCCAAAAACAAATAAGTGGATAGTGGGCTTGGTCGCAACAATTAAATTATTCGCATCTGCCAAAATAATAACAAATACAAAAACAAATAAGTGGATAGTGGGCTTGGTCGCAACAAATAAATAATTCGCATCAGCCAAAATAATAACAAATACAAAAACAAATAAGTGGATAGTGGGCTTGGTCGCAACAAATAAATAATTTACATCTGCCAAAATAAAAACAAATACAAAAACAAATAAGTGGATAGGGCTTGGTCGCAACAAATAACTAATTCCCATCTGCCAAAATAATAACAAATACAAAAACAAATAAGAGGATAGTGGGCTTGGTCGCAACAAATAAATAATTCGCATCAGCCAAAATAATAACAAATACACAAACAAATAAGTGGATAGTGGGCTTGGTCGCAAACAAAAAATAATTCGCATCTGCCAAAATAATAACAAATACACAAACAAATAAGTGGATAGTGGGCTTGGTTGCAACAAATAAATAATTCCCATCTGCCAAAATAATAACAAATACATAAATACACAAACAAATAAGTGGATAGTGGGCTTGGTCGCAACAAATAAATAGTTCGCATCTGCCAAAATAATAACAAATACACAAACAAATAAGTGGATAGTGGGCTTGGTCGCAACAAATAAATAATTCCCATCTGCCAAAATAATAACAAATACATAAATACACAAACAAATAAGTGGATAGTGGGCTTGGTCGCAACAAACAAATAATTCGCATCAGCCAAAATAATAACAAACACACAAACAAATAAAGGGATAGTGGGCTTGGTCGCAAACAAAAAATAATTCGCATCTGCCAAAATAATAAAAAATACACAAACAAATAAGTGGATAGTGGGCTTGGTCGCAACAAATAAATAATTCACATCAGCCAAATTAATAACAAATACAAAAACAAATAAGTGGATAGTGGGCTTGGTCGCAACAAATAAATAATTCGCATCAGCCAAAATAATAACAAATACACAAACAAATAAGTGGATAGTGGGCTTGGTCGCAACAAATAAATAATTCGCATCTGCTAAAAATAATAACAAATACAAAAACAAATAAGTGGATAGTGGGCTTGGTCGCAACAAATAAATAATTCGCATCTGCTAAAAATAATAACAAATACAAAAACAAATTAGTGGATGATGGGCTTGGTCGCAACAAATAAATTATTCGCATCAGCCAAAATATTAACAAATACAAAAACAAATTAGTGGATGATGGGCTTGGTCGCAACAAATAAATAATTCGCATCAGCCAAAATAATAACAAATACACAAACAAATAAGTGGATAGTGGGCTTGGTCGCAACAAATAAATAATTTGCATCAGCCAAAATAATAACAAATACATAAATACACAAACAAATAAGTGGATAGTGGGCTTGGTCGCAGCAAATAAATAATTCACATCTGCCAAAATAATAACAAATACACAAACAAATAAGGGGATAGTGGGCTTGGTC
>NC_090738.1:127993532-127998532 GCF_036898095.1 Palaemon carinicauda | reverse complement strand
CTCTCTCTCTCTCTCCTATTCCAGAGAAATTTACATCATAAAGAACAATGGAGAATTCTCTTTCTCTCTCTCTTTCCAGAGCAATTTACATCATAACGAACAATGGAGAAGTTCTTCTCTCTCTCTCTCTCTCTCTCTCTCTCTCTCTCTAGAGTATTTTACATCAGGAACAATGGAAAATTCTCTCTCTCTCTCTCTCTCTCTCTCTCTCTCTCTCTCTAAGTAATTCACGTCATCAGAAACAATGGAGAATTCTCTCTCTCTCTCTCTCTCTCTCTCTCTCTCTCCACAGTAATTTACATCATCAGAAGCAATGGAGAATCTCTCTCTCTCTCTCTCTCTCTCTCTCTCTCTCTCTCCTTTTTCATAAAGTAATTCACATTATCAAGAACAGTGCAGATTACGATTTGAAATTCCCCTTCGTAAAGCTCCAGGATCCTTTGAAGAATTCAATTGCATTCAATTATGGTAAACTTTAATTACCATTAGGAATAGCCTAATTTAGCTCTAATTTGAAGATCTAAGATCAAGATTATAATTTCTAGTGATTTATTATATAAAAAATTTTGTATATAATTCTTATATCGTTTAGAAAATTGCCATAACCACAATAGTCAAAATAGAAAAAAATAATGGTACTCTGTCTTGGGTTAGAGTTCTCTTGCTTGAGGGTGCACTCGGGCACACCATTCTATCTTATTTCTCTTCCTCTTGTTTTGTTAAAGCTTTTATAGTTTAGATCGGAGATATTTAATCTAATGTTGTTACTCTTCTTAAAATATCCTATGATCCGTGTTTCCTTTCCTCACTGGGCTATTTTCCCTGTAGGAGCTTCTGGGCTCATAGCATCCTGCTTTTTCCAACTAGGGTTGTAGCTTAGTAAATAATAATAATAGTGATATTATTAGTATCATTATAATTATTATCATTATCATTATTATTACTAGCCAAGCTACAACCCTACTTGAAAAAGCAAGATGCTATAAGCCTAAGGGCTCCAACAGGAAAAATAGCCCAGTGAGGAAAGGAAATAAGGAAATAAATAATTAAATAAATAAATTATAATAATAACCATAATAATAATAATAATAATAATAATAATAATAATAATAAATAAATAATAATAAAAATGAAAAAAAAAATTACCCCTACTGACAGTGAAGTGCAAAACTGATATAAACCCTATCTAAAAATTCGCCCTCAGAAGTAATAAAAAAAAAAATAATTCTTGCAAAATTTAAAAGTAGGTTACAGATAATTTAGTTCCCCAAGAAGTGTACACATTCTTTCAGAATACAAAAAGGTAGAAAATATTCTATATAAAGTAAGATAATAAATCTAAAGAATTTTATCGTTATGACATAAAAAACTTTTAATTGAAAACAGAACGAAACATTTTAAAAAAATACTTAATTAAGCCGCTAAGTGCCATATTATTTCTAGCAAAGTTACTGTACAACCCTAGTTGGAAAAGCAGGATGCTATAAGCCCAAGGGCTCCAACCGGGAAAACAGCTCAGTGCAGAAAGGATAATTGAGGAAATAACGTATAGACGATATATGAGAAATAGTACAGAAATATAAAATATAATAACAACAGTAACAATGTAACAAAAGTTCATATAAACAGCTATAAAAAGAGACTCATGTTAAGCTGTTCAACTGAACAATATTTGCAATATCTGAGCTTCTATATCCCCAACGATTCAACTGCTGGATTAGGAAGATCATTCCACAATCTGGTCACAGCTGGATTAAAACTCACAGCATACTGAGTGGTATTAAAGTTTATAATGGAAAAGGCGAGACTATTAAAATTAATTGCATACCTATAGTCCATTTCTTTTAGCGAGGCATATTTGCACCGACTCGCAACGGTGCCCTTTTAGCTCGGAAAAGTTTTCCTGATCACTGATTGCTTGGACAAGATAATTCTAACCAATCAGCGATCAGGAAACTTTTCCGAGCTAAAAGGGCACCGCTGCGAGTCGGTGCAAATCTTTATCTTGTCCAACCAATCAGCGATCAGGAAACTTTTCCGAGCTAAAAGGGCACCGCTGAGAGTCGGTGCAAACATGCCTCGCTAAAATAAATTGACTATAGTGCTGCGTACAGGATGGTACAGTCAGGTATGATCTGAATTATGGAAAAACTCGTGCAACATGCTATAAGGTTAATATCCAGATCATGGATAATGTATTTTATTATACTGAAAGATTTTGTCAAACAAATTAAGAAGAAAATCAGCAGCTGAAGACCAGGCAGGAAAACAATACTCAAAACATGTCCTCAAGAAAGATTGATCACCAAAATTCTTAACACTATCTCAATATGCTAACTTTTTCTACAATTGAAAAAGAAACAGAATGAATGTGTTTCTCAAAGGTAAATTTACAATCAAGAATCACGCCTTGAATTTTAAATGAATTGTATTTAGGTTAAGAAATATTTTCAAAGCAAAGATCTGGATAATGAAGAGTCAATGTCCTTGACCTACTTACAATCATTCTGTGACTTTTGTTAAGGTTCAACTTCATGGCCTATTTTTTTTCTCCAAGAAACCTTTTAGGCTAGATTTTTATAAAGGCATTCAACAATCATAGATCATAGTTATACACCCAGATGATGGAAATGAAATAAAGAGAGTAGCATCATCTGCATATATAAGTTCGTTTTCTAAGGCAAACCACATATGTGTCTATAGTATAAAAAATGATGGGCAAAATAACTTCCACGAGGAACATCAGATAATACGTTCCTATAGTCACTTTGATGGCTCCTAACAACTAATTTTTTTCAACCTTTTAATAAAAAAAAACAATAATGAGGTAAAAAAGAGACCTACCTACTTCATGATTAAAAAGGCAAAAGCTGCAATGAAAGCAAATCAGATCAAGTAAAATCAGCCATCAAAGCATGGCAGATCAGGTAAAATCAGCACTCAAAGCAAAGACGATCAGGCAAAGTCAGCAATGAAAGAAATTTAGACCAGGCAACGTCAGCAATGAAAGCAAGTCAGACCAGGCAAAGTCAGCAATGAAAGCAAGTCAGATCACGTAAACTTAGCAAAAAAAAAAAGCAAAACAGACCATATAAAATCAGCATTGAAAGAAAGGCAGATCAGCAAAGTCAGCAATGAAATCAAGTCAGACCAGGCACAATCAGCGATAGAAAAAAAGTAATTTGATAAAAAGGCCGTATTACACGTGTATCGATAAACAACTATAAACTCCCCAACTATATTATCATTATTGCTAGCTAAGCTACAACCCTAGTTGGAAAAGGAAGATGCTATAAGCCCAAGGGCTCCAACAGTGAGGAAAGGAGATAATGAAACAAATAAACTACAATAAAAGTAATGAACAATTAAAATAAAACACTTTAACAACAGTAACAACATTAAAATGGATCTTTCATTTATAAACTGTAAAAAGAGACTTACGTCAGCCTCTACAACATAAAAACATTCATTGCAAGTTTGAACTTTAGAAGTTGCAACGATTCAACTAGGCCTAACAGACTAGTTAAATCCTTCCAAAACTATAGCCTATTTGTCTTAAGCTGGGGTCGTTAACCAAATCAATTGCCTACCAGGCATCCATCCAAACAACTAGGTGTGCCCTTCTTGGAAAAAAGGACTCAAAAAGGCTTATATTATACACTTCCAGACGCCTTCCCCGAACTTTCTAAAAACAGAGCCTCCAGCACGTCCTTGGAACCGAAGTTATCTCGCCTTCATCTCCGTGGGACGCGGCTTTGTATCCGAGGGAGGAGAATTCTTTGTCTGAAGGATATAGGTTATCTGCGTAGACCCATCTCAACAAAAATGTTGAAAGAGGAATAATCGGTGCTAATAATTTGTAGTAGGTTGGCCAGGCCACCAGCCAACCGTTGAGATACTACCGCTGGAGAGTTATGGGGTCCTTTGACTGGCCAGACGGTACTGCATTGGATCCTTCTCTCTGGTTACGATTCACTTTCCCTTTGCCTACACATACAACGAATAGTCTGGCTTATTCTTTACAGGTAATTTGTAGTAGGTTGTCCAGGACACCAGCCAACCCTTAAGACGCTACCGCTAGGGAGTTATGGGGTCCTTTGACTGGCCAGACAGTACTGCATTAGATCCTTCTCTTTGGTTACGATTCACTTCCCCTTTACCTACACATACAACGAATAGTCTGGCCTATTCTTTACAGGTAATTTGTAGTAGGTTGGCCAGGGCACCAGCCAACCGTTGAGATACTACCGTTAGAGAGTTATGGGGTCCTTTGACTGGCCAGACGGTACTGCATTGGATCCTTCTCACTGGTTACGGTTCACTTTCCCTTTGCCTGCACATACACCGAATAGCCCGGGCTATTCTTTACAGGTAATTTGTAGTAGGTTGGCCAGGGCACCAGTCAACCGTTGAGATACTACCGCTAGAGAGTTATGGAGTCCTTTGACTGGCCAGACGGTACTGCATTGGATCCTTCTCACTGGTTACGGTTCACTTTCCCTTTGCCTGCACATACACCGAATAGTCTGGCCTATTCTTTACAGGTAATTTGTAATAGGTTAGCCAGGGCACCAGCCAACCGTTGAGATGCTACCTCTAGAGAGTTAAGGGGTCCTTTAACTGGCCAGACGGTACTGCAGTGTATCCTTCTCTCTGGTTACGGCTCACTTCCCCTTTGCCTACACATACACCGAATAGTCTGGCCTATTCTTTACAGGTAATTTGTAGTAGGTTGGCCAGGACACCAGCCAACCGATGAGATACTACCGCTAGAGAGTTAAGGGGTCCTTTAACTGGCCAGACGGTACTGCATTGGATCCTTCTCTCTGGTTACGGCTCACTTCCCCTTTGCCTACACATACACCGAATAGTCTGGGCTATTCTTTACAGATTCTCCTCTGTCCTCATACACCTAACAACACTGAGATCACCAACAATTCTTCTTCATCCAAGGGATTAACTATTGGATTGTAATTTTTCAGTGGCAACTTCCCTCTTGG
>NC_090738.1:127971032-127981032 GCF_036898095.1 Palaemon carinicauda | reverse complement strand
TCCGCTTTCCCAGTCACTCGGGTAGGGGAAGAGGGATTAGTCATACACTGGTGAGAGGGAGAGAGCGAGTGATCAAAAAATACAATGGCATCACAGTGTATGAGCGTGTATGAAACCCGTGCAGTAAGTGGGGTACAAGAACTCAAATTCATAAGACTATAAAAAAAACTTTCTCGGAGTAAATATATTATGAAAAAATCTCTGGAGAACAAACAGACTCCTATAAAGTTTTCGTAAAACCAACAGAGCAGGTTTCGGTTAAACTTCCCAGAGAGCGTAAACGTGTCCATGATATAAAAGTTTATATTATTATTATTATTATTATTATTATTACTATTACTAGCCAAGCTACAACCCTAGTTGGAAAAGCAAGATGCTATAAGCCCAAGGGTTCCAATAGGGAAAAATAGCCCAGTGAGGAAAGGAAATAAATAAACTACAAGAGAAGTAATGAACAATTGAAATAAAATATTTTTAACTACAGTAACAACATTAAAATAGATCTTTCATATTATTATTATTATTATTATTATTATTATTACTAGCCAAGCTACAACCCTAGTTGGAAAAGCAAGATGCTATAAGCCTAAGGGTTCCAATAGGGAAAAATAGCCCAATGAGGAAATGAAATAAGGAAATAAATAAATGATGAGAATAGATTAACAATAAATCATTCTGAAAACAGTAACAACGTCAAACAGATATCCAGGTTTATGTGAGTGTAAAACTTTATTATACTTTTTTTATAAATATCGGGAACTCATTATGAATACATGTACGAGATTTTCATATTTCAATCATTCAAAGGTCACTCATGAATGGCAGAGGGGCAGTGACATTACCCTATAAAGCAGGACAATGCCCTGGAGACTGACCATATATACATACATATAATCATCGCCCAAGCCCCCTCTCCACCCAAGCTAGGACCAAGGAGGGCCAGGCAATGGCTGCTGATGACTCATCAGATAAATCTATAGGCCCACCCAAAAACCCCATCCTTAACAAGGATGGTGAGGTTGCAGAGACCAAAGAAACTAACGAGTTTAAGCGGGACTCGAACCCCAGTCTGACGTTCACCAGTTAGGGACATTACCACATCGGCCACCATCGCAGTTTTATTTTGTTTCAAAATTTTATTCATTATCTCATGGGTGAATATAATTCCCTTTCATCAGTATGGTAAAATACACTTTAGTTGTGTGGAAAGTTTAAGGCTCTGTTGAAATTTACTTAAATAAGTATAATAAATAAGAGACTCTTTAGCTATGGTAAGCAGCTCTTCTAGGAGAAGTGCACTCCAAAATCAAACCATTGTTCACTATTCCTGGGTAGTGCCATTGCCTCGGTACTATGGTCTACAAGTGTCTTGGGTTAGAGTTCTCTTGCTTGAGGGTACACTCGGGCACCCTATTCTATCTAATTTCTCTTCTTATTGTTTTATTAAAATTTTTATAATTTATATAGGAAATGTTTATTTCAATGTTGGTGTTCTTCTTGAAATATTTACTTTTTCCTTGTTTCCTTTCCTCACAGGGTTATTTTCCCTGTTGGGGCACCTGGGCTTATAGCATTCTGCTTTTCCAACTAGGGTTGTAGCTTAGCAAGTAATAATAATAATAATAATAATAATAATACTGTCTGTAATTCTGTATGATAGCAATGTTTTCACACAACATTTTTATATATACTATATACCGGAGCATCACAGTATAGGAAGGCACACTTGTACAAGATGTATCAAGAACATTCTCCCAATGTTGTATAGTGTATCAAGATTCCATCGAAGATCACACCATTAAAAACTTAAATTGTAAAGACGAGAAAAAAAAAAACCACTCCCTCACATTAGTAATTTGTAAGATAAAGCATAAAAGTCAACCTCAAAAAAACACCAAATTAGGAAAAAACTCATCTTCAAACATCCAGTTTTTCAGAGTCGAAAAAATTCCCAATGTTATATTCTGTATCAACATTCCATCGAAGATCACACCATTAAAAACTCAAATTGTAAAGACGAAAAAAAAAAAAACACTCCCTCATATTAGTAATTTGTAAGATAAAACTAAAAAAGAAGTCAACCACAAAAAAACACCCAAGATAGGAAAAAACTCATCTTCAAATATCCAGTTTTTCAGAGTCGAAAAAATTCCCAATGTTATATTCTGTATCAACATTCCATCAAAGATCACATCATTAAAAACTTAATTGTAAAAACGAAAACAAAAACAATCCACACATTGGTAATTTGTAAGATAAAATATAAAAGAAGTCAACCACAAAAAAACACCAAGTTAGGAAAAAACTCATCTTCAAATATCCAGTTTTTCAGAGTCGAAAAAACTACAGGGAAAATCCTGCCCACAACACTACCAGGTCCTTCAAACAACACTGGATCAGAGCACTATGCCTTGCACGAATCCTCAACTTCCCCCTGCCCCCCCCCCTCTCTCTCTCTCTCTCTCTCTCTCTCTCTCTCTCTCTCTCTCTCTCTCTCTCGTCCAGGCAACAATCTTCTTTTCCACATACTGTGAATTTAGCCGGCGTGCTTTCCACACACGAAGATGGGAGTAATGTATTTATTAGTTTAATGTCAAGCAGTCAAGGTTAGACTATCCATATTTGAGAGAGAGAGAGAGAGAGAGAGAGAGAGAGAGAGAGAGAGAGAGAGAGAGAGAGAGAGAGAGGAAACACTGAGTTGTACAGTTACATATTCAGAAGAAAAATTCCCTTAAAATATTTACAGGTAACAAAAGCGGTAATACTTCAACGATGATCAAGACTTTATGTTTGAAACCCGCAGCTTCACCATTTTTGAATTTAAAATAGATTTAGTCTTTCTAAAAGATTTCAATGCTTTGAATTTCGCTTAGAATAACTAAAAATACCAAGTAATTCGATCATTGGATGATCGGCGGCCATCTTGAAAAATAGCCACCCTCTTGAAAAATGGCCGCCTTCTGGAAAAATGGCCGCCATCTTGAAAAATGGCCGCCCTCTTGAAAAATGGCCGCCATCTTGAAAAATGGTCGCCATCTTGAAAAATGGCCGCCATCTTGAAAAATGGCCGCCATCTTGAAAAATGGCCGCCATCTTGAAAAAAGGTCGCCATCTTGAAAAATGGCCACCATCTTGAAAAGATGGCTGCCATCTTGGATTTTCATTTGGCCAGCCGGCCAGATTTGATTAGTATAACTTGGAAACAAGTGAGCCTAATTTGATGCTTGTAATCAACGTACATTCCTTCAAGTCAAAACAGCAGAAACAACAAACAGTATATTATCAAAATAAGAACCATTTAATAAAAAAACATCAAATGTAACAATAATTCAAAAAATAAAAACTGAGAAACAATTAATTAGCAAAACACAAAGGGTAAAAACCAGTCAATTATCGAAACTGTAATAAGGAACAAAACCTTCTTTGATTATTATTATCATGAGCATATCATTATCCATCATCACGAGCATAGGATACTTTATCATCTGGAGCATATGGATATTCATTATCATGAACTAAAGAATATTAATTGTCAGGAGCATAATATTTTCATGAGCATATGATTATTCATTTCCATGAGTATATGATGATTTCATTACCATGTATCCTGAGCATATGACTATTCATTTTCACGAGTATATGATGACTTCATTACCATGTATCATAAGCATATGACTTTATTACCATGAGCATGTGATGTTTTCATTAATAAGTATCATGAGCATATGACTATTTATTACCATGAGCATATGATGATTTCATTACCATGTATCATGAGCATATGACTATTCATTACCATGTGCATGTGATGTTTTCATTACCATGTATCATGAGCATATGACTATTTATTACCATGAGCATATGATGATTTCATTACCATGTATCATGAGCATATGACTTCATTACCATGAGCATATGATGATTTCATTACCATGTATCATGAGCATATGACTTCATTACCATGAGCATATGATGATTTCATTACCATGTACCATGAGCATATGACTATTCATTACCATGTGCATGTGATGTTTTCATTAATAAGTATCATGAGCATATGACTATTTATTACCATGAGCATATGATGATTTCATTACCATGTACTATGAGCATATGACTACTCATTACCATAAGCATATGATGATATCATTACCATGTATCATGAGCATATGACTATTCATACCATGAGCATATGATGATTTCATTACCATGTATCATGAGCATATGAGTATTTATTACTATGAGCATTGAAATACACATTATGATCGTACGATTACACATTATCCTTAACTTGAGCATATGGTCCCTTTATCAAGAGCATAAAATTATCCAATATCATGAACATAATGTTCCACATTACGTTTACTCATTATCACGAGCATAATGTTCACCATCCCATTTATTCAGTATCAAGAGCATAATGTTCACCATCCCATTTACTCAGCATCAAGAGCATAATGTTCACCATCCCATTTACTCAGTATCATGAGCATAATGTTCCACATCCCATTTACTCAATATCATGAGCATAATGTTCCAAATAACATTTACTCTAAATCATGAGCATACTATTCCACATCACGTGTAAATGATTACCCTTAACATGAGCATAATCTTACTCTTGAACAAAAGCATAAGATTACTAATTTCTTGAGCATAAAAATATTCATTATCAGGAGCATAGGACTGTTCAGTATCCTGAACATATCCTTGTCATAATGAACAATGCGTAGGATGACAAGAATCCTATAAATGTAAATATAATAAGAAAGAATTGTCCATTTTCCCTCGAGTTTGACGCTAATTGAAAGTGTAAATGAGACTCCCAGAAAGCAACTGCTATTTAATTGCTTGCTCATAATACCCAATTTACTCTATGAATGCTTTAATCTAAGGTTTAAAGGTCCCTCGTGAATGGCAGAGACAAGGGACAGTGACAATGCCCTAGCAAGCAGGACAATGTCCTAGAGACTGACCATGTTATTATTATTATTATTATTATTATTATTAAGAACAACAACAACAGCAATAATAATAATAATAATAATAATAATAATAATAATAATAATAGTTAAGATATAACCCTAGATGGAAAAGTAGGGTGCTACAAGCCCAACAGCTCCAATGGGGAAAATATCACAGTGAGGAAAAGAAATAAGGAAACAGATAAAATAGTGAGCCCCAGTGCACCCTCAAGGAGGAGAACTCTAACCCAAGACAGTGGAAGACCATGGGACAGAGACTGTAGCATTATTATTATTATTATTATTATTATTATTAGCTAAGCTACAACCCTAGTTGGAAAAGCAGAATTTTATAAGCCCAAGGACTCCAGCAGGGAAAAATAGCCCAGTGAGGAAAGGAAATTAGGAAATAAATAAACTATATGAGAAGCAATGAACAATTAAAATAACATATTCTAAGAACAGTAACAATAGATATAAAATATATATTTTATAAATAAAACTATACGGTATTAACAGAAGGCAGGTACTAAAAAACTGTATGCATGGCATATGCAAACGAGATGACAGAATAGATTACCTCCTGTCAAGTATAAAGATTTAAATAATAATCTATGAAAATTCTTTCCAATTATACATACATACATATACCAAGGCACTTCCCCTAATTTTGGGGGTAGCAGGCATCAAACAAATGAAACAAAAAAGGGGACATCTCTCTACGTTCCTCCCAGCCTGACAAGGGACTCAACCGAGTTCGGCTGGTACTACTAAGGTGCCACAACCCACCCTCCCCCGTTATCCACCACAGATGAAGCTTCATGCACCGAATTCGCTACTGCTGCTACCTCCGCGGTCATCCAAGGCGACCGGAGGGTTTTATATATATATATATATATATATATATATATATAATATATATATATATATATATATATATATATATATATATATATAAAACATTCAAGTTCCGTAATGAAAGAAGTTTCTGACCAACAAGTATTTTGTTTGATCATCGTCGCCTACATTAACCGTATTACATATAGCCACTGTAATTTTAAAATTGAAAATTAATAAATAATTCATAAAAAAACATATAAACAACAAATACAGTAGTTTCTAGACCTCAGAACTGGCCTTAATTGATAGATGCATCAGACAGAAATGGCTCCTTAAAAAAAAAAAAAAAAAAAAAAAAAAAAAAAAATATGTATAATTATATTAATGTAATAGAAATGAGTGGTTCGTTCATAGAGTAAGTGATGGTAGGTGGTAATTATATTTTTCAATTGGTATAAGTGAATTTACTCTTTTTTTTTTTTTTTTTTTTTAAACTGATGTACCTAAAAGCCACAATATAATTAATTAAGATGAAAATAACACCGTATATTTTAACTATAAAAAACAGAAATATGACAATTAATTCCTTATGTTTCCAAAATGAAAATAAAAAAATAACTTTCTTTTAACTGAAAAAAATGCGTTTATTTTAACTGAAAAAAAATACGTTTATTTTAACAGAAAAATACTTTTATTTTAACTGAAAAAATACATAAATACACCTATTTCTTTATGTTTTCGAGGGGACAACTAAAAGCAAATGATGAAAAATAATAGTTCAGATTTATATGAAGGAATTGTGTTAAATCCAATTGGGGTACGAAAAAGACATTTATAATTCCTACATTATTTGGAAAATCAGAAAACAATTTTTCTATTCTTTACATAATGAAGGAGTTTGCATTTTATTTTGCTTTGTAGATAAAGTCTGTACAGGTGTGTTTCTTTAATAATTATATTTTATATGAGTTATCCAAAGACGTAAGAAGCCGCAGTAGTCCGAAAATATTAAGGTGATATACCTACTGAATTCAATGATTTTCTGATATAATATATATATTATTATATATATATATATATATATATATATATATATATATATTTATACATATAATAGATGAACAAGAAGAATAACAGAATGGGTCCCTAAAGATTGCAAATGAAGCAGGAATATGAAGGGAAGACGATGGATTGACGAGCTAAAAAACTGTGCATAACAGGGCACAGAAAGATCATAAACAGACACGTGAGGAAGGACATGTCTGAGGCCTTTGTCCTGCAGTGGACTAGCAACGGCTGATGATGATGATGATGGTGATGAGGATGATATATATATATATATAATATATATATATATATATATATATATATATATATATATATATATATATATATACATACATTCATTCGGAGCAAATGTTTTAATGTTGACCAGGCTGACATGAGTCTTTTTATAGTTTATGTATGGACATATCTGTTTTTGACGTTGTTAATAGTTTATATAGGACATATCTGTTGCTACTGTTTTTAGAATGATATATTGTTAATTTATTCTCATCATTTATTTATTTCCTTATTTCCTTTCCTCACTAGGCTATTTTTCCCTGTTGGAGCCCTTGTGCTTATAGCATCTTGCTTTTCCAACTAGGGTTGTAGCTTGGCTAGTAATAATAATAATAATAATAATAATAATAATAAATAATAATAATGATAATAACAATTATATATATATATATACATATATACATACATACACACACACACACACACACATATATATATATATATATATATATATACATATATGTGTGTGTGTGTGTGTCTGTGTCTGTGTGTTGACTTGTGACTCACAAGTAGAAATCCAGTTACGTAGAAATAATAACAATTCGCTTCTCAACGGACAATCAAACAATTCTGGAAGAAGCAATTCCGTTCCATCCACAGCTAATAAAAGGCGAAGAAAACAAGAAATAAAAAAAATACCTTCTATGAAAGCAGAAATAAACCTTTTCCCCATCTCCGCATTCCAGGAAACCACTGGAAAGGACAAAGGAGGGAAACATTTCGAAGAAAAACAGTGAGGCAAAAATCTAGGAAAAAAAAACACTAATCAGGAAAACGAATGTCCTGCTGAACATTGTCATTAGCTTTTACTTTCATATTTCCGTTGACGAGAAATTCCTTTTTCTCAGTGTTAGTTTGAAGGTTTAAAGGCGTCTCATGAATGGCAGGAGAAAGGGACAGTGACAATGTCATAGAGACTGACCATATATATATATATATATATATCTATATATATATATATATATATATATATACATACATACATACATACATTATATATATATATATATATATATATATATATATATATATATATATATATATACATATGATCAGCGCCCCAAGCCCCCTCTCCACCCAAGCTAGGACCAGGGAGAGCCAGGAAATAGATGCTGATGACTCAGCAGGTAGACTTATATGTTCCCACAAGGCACCCATCCTTAGCTCGCAAGGATGGTGAGGTTGCAGATACTACAAGAAACAACCGAGCTTGAGAGGGACTCGAACCCCAATCCGGAGATAGACGGGCAGGTACGTTTCCAATAGACCACCATAACCCTAAATACAAGATTTCATTAATATTAAAAACAAAATAATTGAGTTTGTAAAAAAAATTTAAAAGACGTCGATATATATGCAGTATATATATATATATATATATATATATATATATATATATATATAATATATATAAACAATGAGGTAATTTCTCCTCGTAAGCCCAAGGGCTTCAACAAGTAAAAAAAAAAAAAAAAAAAAAAAAAAAAAAAAAAAAAAAACCAGCGAGTAATAAAGAAATAAGGAAATAAATAAACAACATATGAAATATCGAACAATCTAAAATAAAGATAAGTAAGAAAGAAGCAGTGCATACGTAAACACCGCCCATCATAAAACGTTGGCAGCCTTCGATTTCCAGACAGGCAGCCTTCAATTTCTCAAACAGCCAACATTCAATTTCTCAAACAGCCAGCATTCAATTTCCCAAATAGGCAGCCTTAAATTTCCCAAATAGGCAGCCTTCAATTTCCCAAATAGGCAGCCTTCAATTTCCCAAATAGGCAGCCTTCAATTTTCCAAACAGATAGCCTTCACTTTCAATACGGGCAACTTTTAATTTCCCAAACAGGCAACCTTCAATTTCCCGAATAGGCAGCCTTCAATTTCCCAAATACACAGCCTTCAATTTCCCCAAACAGGCAGGCTTCAATTTCCCAAACAGGCAGCCTTAAATTTCCCAAACAGGCAGCATTTCAATTTCCCAAACAGGCAGCCTTTAATTCCCAAACACGCAGCCTTTAATTCCCAAACACGCAGCCTTCAATCTCCCAAACATGAAGTCTTCAATTTCCCAAACAGGCAGCTTTAAATCTCCCAAACATGCAGCATTCAATTTCCAAAACAGGCAGCCTTCAATTTCCCATACAAGCAGCATTTCAATTTTCCAAACAGGCCGCCTTCAATAACCTAGACAGGCAGCCTTCAATTTCCTAGACAGGCAGCCTTCAATTTCCCAAACAGGCAGCCTTTAATTTCCCAAACAGGCAGCCTTCGACTTCCCAAACAGGCTGCCTTCGATCTCCCAAACATGCAGCCTTCAATTTCCCAAACAGGCAGCCTTCAATTTCCCAAACAGGCAGCCTTTAATTTCCCAAACAGACAGCCTTAAATCTCCCAAACAGACAGCCTCTAATTACTCAAACAGGCAGCCTTCAATTTCCCAAACAGACAGCCTTCAATTTCCCAAACAGGCAGCCTTCAATTTCCAAAACAGACCAGCATTTCAATTCCCCAGAGTTAACCTTCAATTTTCCTAACAGGCAGCATTTCAATTTCCCAAACATGCAGCTTTAAATTTCCCAAACAGGCAGCCTTCAATCTCCCAAACAGGCAACCTTCAATTTCCCAAACAGGCAGCCTTTAATTTCCCAAACAGGCAGCATTTCAATTTTCAAACAGGCAGCATTTCAATTTCCCAAACAGACAGCCTTCAATTTCCCAAACAAGCAGCACTTCAATTTCCCAAACAGGCAGCCCTTCAATATACCCAAACAGGAAGCCTTCAATTTCCCAAACAGGCAGTATTCAAATTCCCAAACAGGCACACTTCAATTTCCCAGAGAGTCAACCTT
>NC_090738.1:127956790-127964290 GCF_036898095.1 Palaemon carinicauda | reverse complement strand
TTGAAGAGAATTTAATTTGTCAAAATAAATGGTGATTTTTTTTTAAATTCCTTCTGTTTATCACATCAGGAAAAGGAGTGATTTTGAAAAGATTTTTTTTTTTTTAAGAATGGTGATTTTTTTAAATATTCCTTGTTTATCACATCACGAAAAGGAGAGATTTAAAAAAAATCTTTATTTTTTAAATGAATAATGATTTCTTAATAAAAAAAAAATTGTTTATCACACCAAGAAAAGGAGGGATTTTTAAAAGATTTGCTTTTAATGAGTGGTGATTTTTGAAAAAAAAAATTAAAAAAATTCCTTCAGTTTATCACATCACGAAAATCAGAGATCTAGAAAAATTTCTAAAATGAATATTGATTTTTTAGATAAATTCTTCTGTTTATTACACCAGGAAAAGGAGGGATTTTGAAAAGATTTTTTTTTTAAATGGATGGTAATTTTTTAAACAAATCACCAATATAACTAAATAAATTCTCAACTATTTTTCTCCTATTTTATATTTTCATTATGAAAACCAATTTATAAATAGAGAAACAAAATTAATAACCAAATAAAAGAAAACCAACAAGTTATAAAATTATTATAAAGAGTAAGGAAGGATGGCAAAACGATAACCGTAAGGAGAGAGAGAGAGAGAGAGAGAGAGAGAGAGAGAGAGAGAGAGAGAGAGAGAGAGAGAGAGAGAGAGAGAGCCCTGAAAGGGCATCTTGATAGGAATTTAAAGCAGCTGTCAAGATTGTGACCACGAATCAACAAAGGGTTTAGGTATCCGTGAAGGATGTGAAAAAAAAAAAACATAAATAAATTGAAAAAAAAAAGACGAACAAAACTAATGGAAGATAAAAGCCACAGTGAATTTCTTTCCCCAAGACAAATTAACATCTAGATTACGTTAATCTTTATTATAAAACTAGTGTACGCAATCCGTCAAAAATGACGGCTAAATATTTAGATAGATATGTACACACAGATTCAACCCTTTCCTACTCCTCCCCCTTTCCTAACTACAACCTGACGGTTCGGCAATTTGTGGGAGAGTGGGGTTTCCGAGGGTACATCCAGGGGTGACCCCTCTCACCAGGGTATGATTATTTCCTCTTCCCACAAATGTTCCACCAAGATTTTTAAACGCCCATAAAAAGCTAAAGAAAGATGAGGATTTACACATCACGAGAGCAAATAAATCTAATACTTTAGTCATTATGAATCAGACAGACTATGATAGCAAAATGTTAGAACTACTTTCAGATAGAGAAACCTATGAAGAAACAAGAAATAACCCATTAGATAAAACCAACGCTTATTTCAACAGAAATATCAAAACTATTTTGAAAGATTATAAAGAACTCTTACCCAGGTTTACAACTACTTGTCCAACTCTGTATGGAGTTGTTAAAACACATAAGCAAAATAATCCCGTGAGACCTATCATAAGTTCTGTGGGCTCCTGTACATATAAATTATCAAAGTGGCTAGTTAGAGTTGTCTCCTATGCTCGGAAATATTTCAGGTGTGTCTGTTGAGAACAATATGGATTTTATTAGCAGGTTGAGAAGGTTCAATTTTAATTATGATTTTAAAATGATAAGCTTTGACGTCAACTCCCTATTCACGAAGGTGCCAGTAGATGAACTACTAGAATTTCTCCAGGAAGAAATTGAAAAATATACTTTCTTTGTTGACTCTAACACCATGATAAAATTAATAAAACTATGTATCAAGGGTTGCAAATTTGTCTTTGGAAAGAAATATTATGAAAAAAAATTTGGTATGGCAATGGGCAACCTTCTGTCACCATTGCTGAGTAATTCATATATGGAATTTTTTGAAACCAGGTACCTACCAAGAATGCTACCTCTTGGCATCCTTTGGGTAAGGTATGTTGACGACATATTCTGTGCTTGGCCCATCAACAAAAATGAAAACATGTTTTTAACAGCAATAAATAATTTAGTGCCGACCATAAAATTTAAAATTGAAATAGAAGTAAAGTTGTGGAATGATCTTCCTAATCGGGTAGTTGAATCAGTAGAACTTCAAAAGTTCAAAGTTGGAGCAAATGCTTTTTTGCTGACCAGGCGGACATGAGTCTTTTTATAGTTTATTTATTACATATTTGTTTTTGATGTTGTTTATAGTTTATATGGGACATGTCTGTTTTGACGTTGTTACTTTTTTTAGAACGATTTATTGTTAATTTGTTCTCTTCATTTATTTATTTCCTTATTTCCTTTCCTCACTGGGCTATTTTTCCCTGTTGGAGCCCCTGGGCTTATAGCATCTTGCTTTTCCAACTAGGGTTGTAGCTTGGATAGTAATAATAATAATAGTAATAATAATAATAATAGGTTTGCCTTTTTAGATGTGTTAATTTTCAGAAATGATAGAGGTTTTAGATTCTCAGTTTATAGAAAACCGACAAATGTGGATTCATACGTTCATTTTTACTCCAATCATCATCCCAGGACAAATATGATTGTATTTTCATCTATGTTTTTAAGGGCACTGCGGGTCAGTTGCCCTGAATTCCTTGAAGCTGAGCTTGGGAAGATCCGGGAAATTGCAGGTAATTTATAATACCCGGAGAATTTTATCGACAAAGCTTTCTACAAAGCAAAGAAAACTTTTTATGAAACTGACTCTAAAACTGATTTTATTATGCAAAACCTTCTCATTTTACCCTTCCACAATAATTTCTTGAGAATTCCTCGATTAATGAAAGTTTTTAATGTTATTTTTAAGAATAGTACTTTAAAGAATATGTTAATTAGAAATTCACCTGTACAAAGCAATGGATGTGTTTATGAAATCCCATGTAATCAATGCAATAAAAGATATGTAGGACAAAGAGGTAAAGACTTTGAAACAAGACTAAAACAACACAGATATAATGTTCGAACAGGAAACCAAACAAGTAGTTTGTTTCAGCATATGAATAACTGTAATCACACCATTAATTGGAAAGGGGCAAAAGAAATTTTATATTGTAAGCACATAACAAAACACAATATCATAGAATCATATATCATAAAGAAAAACCGTGTAGAATTGATCAACAATAACCCAGGAACGTATAAACTTGATGAACTACTTACAAACAATGTATTTAAACAATTGTCATTTTTAAACTAGCTGTAATTTTTAAACTCACTGATTTTTAAACTAGCTATAATTTTTTTAAACTAGTTGTGTACTAATTTTTATGTTATTGTATTATTTCTTGTTTACTGCTGTCGCAAAGGTGACTTTGATCCTGTTCTTAACTTTGTATCAATTGGACCTGAAGAGGTATGAAAATACGAAAGCGCTAGTCCAAGAATTTCGTTTTTCTGATCCTTCCTCCAGCATAGTGATAAATATATATACATATATATCCAAATAAGCCATATATATTTTTGATATATTAATGTCTGGATTCTCTTAACGACCTCGGGATCAGAGCCTAGGCGAAATCACACAAAGACAAGACTTTGTGACCGGCCGGGAATCGAACCCTGGTCGGCAAGCTTGTATAGACAGTGACTAAACCACTTGGCCAAGTGGTTTAGTCACTGTCTATACAAGCTTGCCGACCAGGGTTCGATTCCCGGCCGGTCACAAGCTCGTGTCTTTGTGTGATTTCGCCTGGGGCTCTGATCCCGAGGTCGTTAAGAGAATCCAGACATTAATGTATTAAAAATATATATGGCTTATTTGAATATGAAAAACACGTCTAAATGTGCAAAATTTATCATATATATATATATATATATATATATATATATATATATATATATATATATATATATATATATATATATATATATGTATATATATACATACATACATACATACATACATACATATATATATATATATATATATACATACATATATATATATATATATATATATATATATATATATATATATATATATGTATATATATATATATATATATATATAAAACTATCTTTTCTAAAATAAGTGAACTACCTTATTACTTTATTACTTTTAGAGCTACAGAAGCAGCTGAAACATCTTGTTCATTTTATCCTTGTAGTTTTTTGTGCTACCAACTGATAAACAGTTCGTATTGAATATGAGAATACTAACCAACTTCCTATTAAAGATATGCTAATTACGCAAATGGAAAAAAATGTGTTGATATTAACATATTTATAAAATGTTAATTCGGAAATCGTGGTATAAAGTTGTACAGCTGTTGTTCTTCAATATTCTAAATTAATAATGTCGTTCATATACGTTATCTTATTATTATTATTATTATTATTATTATTATTATTAATTGCTAAGCTACAACCATAGTTGGCAAAGCAGGATGCTATAAGCCCAGGGGCCGAAAACAGGGAAAATAGCCCGGTGAGGAAAGGAAACAAGAGAAAATAAAATATTTCAAGTGCAGTAACACTGAAATAAAAAGGAAATATTTCAAGAGCAGTAACATTGAAATAAATAGTTCCTAAATAGACTATAAATACTTTAACAAAACAAGAGGGAGAGAAATTAGATAGAATAGTGTGCCCGAGTGTACCCTCAAGCAAGAGAACTCTACCCCAAGACAGTGGAAGGCTAAGTTTCTTCCAATGAAATTTAGTTTTTATAAATCCTTTTCTATTCTATATTTGAGAGCCTTTTTAATGATTGAATTTCAATCAAGTTAATCAGTATTTTCTTAAATTAATACTGTATGTCTGTATTTCATTCGTCCAGTTCATAAAATCTAAGATACAGTTACAAAATGGTATTCAATTTATATTTCTGACAATATATATTAGACGAGATATAACTAGAAGTTGAAATTTGATTATTATTCTGTACAACTATGCACAAACATGGAAGAAAGAACATGATAAATACTATCATTATTATAAGCTAAGCAAGGTGCTATAAGCCCAAGGCCTACAACAGGGAAAATAGCCCCGTAAGGAAAGGAAAGAAGGTAAATAAATAAACTAAAAGAAAAGTAATAAATAATCAAAATAAAATACCTTAAGAACAATAACAACATCAAATTAGATCTTTCATATGTAAACTATAAAAAGAAAAAAAACAAAAGGAAGAGACATACGGTAGAATAGTGTGTAAGATTGTACCTTCAAGCAACAACTATTATTATTATTATTATTATTATTATTATTATCATTATTATTATTATTACTTGCTAAGCTACAACCCTAGTTGGAAAAGCAGGATGCTATAAGCTCAGGGGCTCCAGCAGATAAAATAGCCCAGCGAGGAAAGGAAACAAGGAAAAATAAAATATTTAAAGAACAGTAACAGCATTAAAATTAATATTTCCTACATAAACTATAAAAACTTTAACAAAACAAGGGGAAGAGAAATAAAATAGAATAGTGTGCCCAAGTGTACCCTGAAGATAGAGAACTCTAACCTAAGACAATGAAAGACCATGGTACAGAGGCTATGGCACTACCTAAGACTAGAGAACAATGGTTTGATTTCGGAGTGTTCTACTACTAGAAGAGCTGCTTACCATAGCTAAAGAGTCTCTTCTATCATACAACAACAACAACAACAACAGCTGCTGCTACTACTACTACTAATATCAATAATAATGATCATAATAATACAAAAGGGTTCGACCTTCCAACATATTTAAAGGTTTAAAGGTCACTCATGAATGGCAGAGGCAAGGGACAGTGCCATTGCCCTAGTAAGCAGGACAATGCCCTAGAGACTGACCATCAGGGCCCAAACCCCCTCTCCCCCCAGCTAGGACCAAGGAGGACCAGGCAATGGCTGCTGATGTGACTCAGTAGATAGACCTATAGGCTCCCCCAAACCCCCCAACCTTAGCTCACCAGGATGGTAAGGTTGCAAACACTAATGGCACTAACGAGTCTGAGCGGGACTCGAACCCCAACTGGCAAACACCACGCAGAGACGATACCAATCAGGCCACAACAACGCAATAACATGAGAGAATTCTTCATTATATTGCAAAATGAGATTTGTCAAACAGGATGCGTGGCAAACCTAATTTACAAGATAAGCCTTAATTGCTTTTACACTATTGAGCTTTAAGATAATAAATTGTAAACCTTTAATAAATTTAAGCACCCAACTCTAATAAAATTGAGACCAAGGGCAATAACTATGCTAAAAACGATGGCGATAATGATAGGTCAATGAAGTAACATTGTTTTAGAACTATTTATCGATGCTGGTGCTGTGATGTTTACACAGCAACCGAAGCGTAAACAAAATTTAAAACAACAAAACAACAAATCTCGATATGAAAGCGGTCATAAAAATTCATCGTTACTGGATAGAATTTGACGACGGGCAATTTTGCTTCATAAAGATGTAATCGCAAAAAGAAAATATGAGACCATAACAATACTCAACAAGTTTGAGACTAAAGGGGAACGAGTTTCAGTGTTAAATAATAATAACAAATATTTAAACTTTGAATTCTAACAGCCATTACCCTCACTATAAAGAACCTACGTTCGAATCGCGGGCGAGAAAAGGCTTTAAAGGCCGCTCATGAGTGGCAGAAGCAAGGGACAGTGACATTGCCCAATCATGCAGGACAATGCCCTAGAGACTGACCATATATACATATAATCAGCGCCAACGCCCCCTCTCTACCCAAGCTAGGACTAAGTAGAGCCAGGTAATGGCTGCTGATGACTCAGTAGATAGACCTATAGGCTCCCCCAAAACCACAATCCTTATCTCTCAAAGATGGTGAGGTTATAGCGATCAAAAGAACTAACAAGTTTGAGTGGAACTCGAACAGCAGTCTGGCGTCCACCAGTCAGGAACGTTACCGCATCAGCCACCACAATAATAATAATAATAATAATAATAATAATAATAATAATAATAATAACTTCATATACCTGTTGCAAAGGAAACAATGCACATTCCAATAGCATTCATAATAAAGAGTATGTACCTAATAATTAAAAAGCAATTCTCCTAACAATTATACAAAAATAAGGCCTTCAAATAGCAGGGAATGATCTCTCTCTCTCTCTCTCTCTCTCTCTCTCTCTCTCTCTCTCTCTCTCTCTCTCTCTCTCTCTCTCTCTCTCTCTCTCTCTCTCTAGAATATAAAATATTCAGTAACAACATTAATAACAAAAAAAATCTTATTTACTACATAAAAATTAAAAAAAATCATATTGACTACATAAAAAATCATATTTACAACATAAAAGAGAACAATAAAAATCATATTTACTACTTAAAAAATAAAAACAAAAATCATATTTACTACATAGAAAAACTACAACGAAAATCATATTTGATACATTAAAAATAACAACGAAAAAAAAATTACTAAACAAAAAAAACAAAAATAAAAAATCCTATTTATTACATAAAGAATAACAAAAAAATCATATTTACTACTTAAAAAATAACAGCAAAAATCATCTTTACTAAATAAAAAATAAAAAAAATTATATTTACTATATAAAAAATGTCGAGTTTATTAATGGTTTCCAATTCCCAAAGGTC
>NC_090738.1:127931790-127951790 GCF_036898095.1 Palaemon carinicauda | reverse complement strand
TTTAAATTTGTTTTATCTTTAACACGTGATAGTTACACATTATCTTTATTATTCGGTTTTTGTTATTATCTTCTCTATTATTATTTTTTCTTATCCGGTATCATTTAAATTGGTTTTATCTTCAACACGTTATAGTTACATATTTCTATTATTATTATCACTATTATTAATTTTTCTTATCCGATATTATTTAATTTTATTTTTATCTATAACATGTGATAGTTACATGTTATTTTCATCATTAACATTATTATAAATTTTTCTTATCCGTTATCATTTAAATTTGTTTTATCTGAAACACGTGATAGTTACACATTATTTTTATCATTCAGTTATCGTTATTATTATTATCATCTTTATTATTATTTATTCTTATCCATTATCATTTAAATTTGTTTTCTAAAACACGTGATAGTTACACATTATCTTCATTATTCAGTTATCATTATCATTATTATCATTAATTTTTCTTATCCGCTATCATTTAAATTTATTCTATCTTTAACACGTGATAATAACATAGTATTTTTATTATTATCATTATTAATTTTTCTTATCCGCTATCATTTAAATTTTTCCTATCTTTAACACGTGATAATTACATATTATTTCTATCATTATCAATATTATTATAATTTTCACCATTATTAATTTTTCTTATCCGTTATCATTATTATTATCATCCTTACTATTAATCACAAAGACTAACCAAAACGGGAAGACCATATCCTAAAAACATAGAGTGAAGATCATTATTATTATTATTATTATTATTATTATTATTATTATTATTATTTAAGAAAAAAAAATAAAAAAATAAATTAAAAAACTGACAAATATAAACAATATTTACATAATCAACGAGTCAATAAAAAATATAGACATAACGAAGCAAATAATAAACATGAAATTAAACAATATTGAGAGACACCGACTTGACAATATCTATTAATGTTACTGAAAATAATCAAATAGCAAGACTGATGAGTTTTCTTTTATTGTAGCTATTAGTTACAGCTATTTATCTGCTAGCAAGGGATCATGATGGCTAGCATTTAAAATGTACACCTCAAAATTTGCATTAAAAAAACAGTAAATGCCTGGCAACATTTATTCCAGATTTTTTACCGTTTTAATAACGGATATATTGACGTAAATGAGTGATATTACGGTCACCAACATGTAAAAGATAATAAATAACAAAGAAGGGTAAATTACGGTCGCCTGTGTTTCACTGTAATACGGTTGAGAACTATATCTTTAAGGAGAATTTCCTATTAAAATTACAGTTTTTTTTTAAGTGTATGTTGTTGAAGTCTACGCTATTCTCCAAGTTTTAATCTTTCACTACAGTTAATTCTGTAATTTTATCTATCATTATCAAGAAAAAAACTTTTAACCGGTTTCAGATTACGTTAAGATAATTTATTTATAAACGACAAATTACAAATATTAAATGGCTTCCAGTTTATTCTATATTATTAATATGTTAATATTTAAGAATTCTTCTTATTAATTTTCAATTTAATATGTTATTTAGTATATTAATGTTGACCAATTAAAAATATTAAATGGCTTCAAGTTTATTCTACATTATTTGGTAAATTAATATTAAAGAATTCTTCTTATTAATTTAATTTAATCTGTTATTCAGTAAATTAATTTTCAGGAACAACTTTGAACCATTTCCAGCTCATGCTAAACTAACTGGAATATAAATTTTCAAGATATTTTCAAATGACTTCCAGTTTATTCCATATTATTTAGAATGTTAATATTAAAGATTTTTATTTATTTATTTTCAATTCAATCTGATATTAAGTATATCAATGATCAAGATAAAATTTGAATGTTTTTTTTTTTTTTCAAATAAAAATCGTAAAAATTTTCAAATTTATGCTGTTATTTAATGCAGCAATTTTGATGAGAAATTTTTATATGTTTTGAATTTATTTTCTGTTATTTATTATAATAATTTTCAATAAGAAAAATAAAATAATTTTAATCTTATTTCTATGTTATTTAGAATACCAATTTTAGAATAAAAATTGAAGCTTAAAATTTATTCTATGCTAGCTGGTAAATTCAATTTTTTTTTAATTTAAACTTGAACCATTTCTAGTTGATTCTGAAATTTTTTTTTTCAAAATTAACTTACTGGTGTACAACAATAGTCAAATATAAATGTATTACTTACTGGATTTAAAAACATTTCTTATAACTACAATAATTTTGTTTAAAAAAAATCTTTGAATGAAAAGTGTTTGAGTTTGCGCTACTCGGAAGTTTGAAATAAATTAATCATTTTGAGTATTTACACTTTTCCTCTATACGCCAGAAAGTAAGTTAACGAAAGCATTTTGTACCAAAAATCATAAATTTTATATTTCTTAATAAAAGCTACGAAAGGAATGCGTTAAATGGCAATAAATAACAAACATAATAAGTCAATTAAAACATCCACAAGACCTTAACGTAATCGGAATAAAAACGTACGTTGAAATCCCGTAGAGTTATTCAGCGCCAGCTGGTATAAATCATATTTGGTTTTTATATAAGGAATTCCCTATTTCCTTCCGGAATAATTCCCAGGCTTTTATAGTTTTTTTTTTTTTAATTATCTTTGTAACTCTTGTAAACCACCATAGGCATGAGACAGAAAGTATCCAAACTTTACCATTAATTTGTTATTTTCACAAAAGTAGAGGTCAAGAAAAAAGGAAGTTTAGTTAAATGTCCATCTTATTTTCGATAAAAGCCTCTCTCTCTCTCTCTCTCTCTCTCTCTCTCTCTCTCTCTCTCTTCTGTAAGATATTTTATTTTTCCTTATTTCCTTTCCTAACTGGGCTATTTTCCATGTTGGAGCCCCTGGGCTTTACAGCATTTTGCTTTTCCAACTAGGGTTGTAGCCTAGCAAGTAATAATAATAATAATAATAATATATACTGTATATATACATTATATATACACATATATATATACATTTTATATATATATATATATATATATATACATATATATATATACATATATATATATATATATATATATACCAAGCATTGAGATCAAACTCATTCCCGGAATTTCATTGAATAATTTACTATATTAAAATGACAGTCTGGTATTTATGTAATAAATGAGAATTATTTCTGGTGTTAAGTAGTGTCAGTTTGCGATGAAAATATAAGATTCTTGACCGTAAATAATTAGCTTTCCAATAATTATGTATAACTACAAAGTAAAAACCCAAATTTTTCAGCTTTGTAATGGGAAAAACATTAAATACCTTGATGGAATACTCTTTCTGATATCAATAAAAATAAAGAATAAAAATGTTACTATAAATAAAAATTAACAGAATTATTATAGTAGTTTAAGGAATAAATTATTTTGTACAAATTAACAGAATACCCTCAAAAGAAATGTGGAAAAACATTAAATACATTGCTGGAACACTATTTCTGATATTAACAAAAATAAAGAATAAAAATTACGATAAATAAAAATTAACAGAATTAATATAGTAGTTTAAGAAATGTCCATTTAAAATAAAAGAATTTCACACGTATACATTAACAGAATGGACTCAAAATAATTTCTTCATGTAAGAAATTATCCTCAAAATGCAACTGATTATTATTATTATTATTATTATTATTATTATTAGCTAAGTTACAACCCTAGTTGGAAAAGCAAGATGCTATAAGCCCAAGGGCTCCAAAAGGGAAAAATAGCCCAGTGAGGAAAGGAAATAAGCAAATAAATAAATGATGAGAAAAAAAATTATAATAAATCATTCTAAAAACAGTAACATTATTAAATTTTGCCAAACTATGAATATTGGTATGTTGAATGTAACAAGTTACATAATATTACAAAGAGAAAAACTAATAAATGTTGAAAATGTATGACTAAATTAACGATGATGATAATAATGATAAACGAAGAATGAACACGGAAACAATTACGAGATATTCCGAAAATGCTTATCATCTTACACAAGAACCTGCTATAAAGTGCGAGAAATAAAGCTTACGTAACGAGAGAGAGAGAGAGAGAGAGAGAGAGAGAGAGAGAGATTTCAAGGTCCTAGTTACAGTTTTAATCATTTCATCCCTCTAGCAAGTTGGACTAAATTAAATCCAAACTTTAATCTTAGGTAATACATGCTACAAATCTTACTGAGAGAGAGAGAGAGAGAGAGAGAGAGAGAGAGAGAGAGATTTTCAAGGTCTAAGTTACATATTTTAAACACTTCATCCCTCTAGCAAGTTAGACTAAATGAAATCCAAACTTTAATCTTAGGTAATACAAGCTACAAATCTTAACGAGTTACATGTTTTAATCATTTTATCTCTCTAGCAAGTTAGACTAAATGAAATCCAGACTTTAATCTTAGGTAATACATGCTACAAATCATACTGAGAGAGAGAGAGAGAGAGAGAGAGAGAGAGAGAGAGAGAGAGATATCACACTCACACACCCACCTTTTGGTTCAGCGTGATGCCGCCTCCACCGAAGAGACTCCAACACACGCGTAGATTGCAATCCTATTTTTAACGACTTTCTTCAATTCAAACCTTACATGTTACTCTTTGCTAAACCTTCACGAGCAAATAAACGAAAAGCTTCTTTTCTATTACAGTTTGTCTGATCGATTTCTGTGACAACGAAACACAAAACACTGCGATTATTTTTCTCATCGGTGATGTACGTAATTTGTCGAATATCTCATCAAGGTACCAACCACGTTTTTTGTCTATCCAAAACAGCGATGGTTCTCTTTTTCCTTCTCTCTTCTCTCTCTCTCTCCTTCCAAAGACCATAAATAAAAAGTTGTTATCTTTTCCTATTCATTCACTTTATTCCTAAATGTAAATCAGTCAGGTTAAGTAACAAGGGGATGATCTCATGGTTTTGGTTCCAAGGACATTTTGTCTCTTGCTACTAACATGCACACGAGAAATGGACAGACTAACTCTCTCTCTCTCTCTCTCTCTCTCTCTCTCTCTCTCTCTCTCTCTCTCTCTCTCTCTCTCTCTCTGATCAATTATCACCTAAATTGCATTATGTATATTTAGTAGCCTTCTTATATAAAATAACTGGGGTTGCTAGCTCATTCATACATGCATTCCCTCAAGCACACTCGCACATCCGAAAACCCACGAAAACCACTTGTTGAAACCCCTTTTGCATGAACAAAAACTTGGTTCGCTGACCTCGCTGTTTGAGACGACTTTTAAAACCGGATAATCCCTCACAAACACACACACAGAACCACCCAGTTCGACGGACACGTCTTCGGCGGTACGACAAACAGCGAGAGAGAGAACGAAAAGATCGCGCGACTAGCCGCTAGAGCGCTGTCGGAGCGAGCACACCCGAACCACAACCAACCTTGTCAAGAGCTAAAGACACACTGGAGAGACACACCTCCCCTTCCTCTATGCCTATACCTACTATCCCTCCCCTTCCCTCCCCCCTACATCATCCCTCCTCCTCCTCCTCCTCCTCCTCCTCCTTCAGCCGCATCATCATCATCATCACTCGACGGTGGCTACGTAGCGAGATCTCTTTTTATTTTTTTTCCTTAGTCTGCCCAGTGTTCACACATACACACCGAGAACCTTGAAAACATTTTGCAAGGTTCGAGTCGTTCGACGCGGATGGAAGCTGTTCGTCTGCTGCTGCTCCTACTCCTGCCTTTATTGAGATAATGGAAGCTGTTCTTGTTCTTCTGTCTCTGCTACTTTCATTGAGATGATGGAAGCTGTTCTTGTTCTTCTGTCTCTACTACTGCTACCTTCATTGAGATGATGGAAGCAGTTCTTGTTCTTCTTCTTCTGTTACTGCTACCTTCATTGAGATGATGGAAGCTGTTCTTGTTCTTCTTCTGCTGCTGCTACCTTCATTGAGATGATAGAAGCTGTTCTTCTTCTTCTACTGCTGCTGCTACCTTCATTGAGATGATGGAAGCTGTTCTTGTTCTTCTGTCTCTGCTACTGTTACCTTCATTGAGATGATGGAAGCTGTTCTTGTTCTTCTGTCTCTGCTACTGCTACCTTCAATGAGATGATGGAAGCTGTTCTTGTTCTTCTGCCTCTGCTACTGATACCTTCATTGAGATGATGGAAGCTGTTCTTCTTCTGTTGCTGCTGCTACCTTCATTGAGATGAAGGAAGCTGTTCTTGTTCTTCTTCTGCTGCTACCTTCATTGAGATGATGGAAGCTGTTCTTGTTCTTCTGTCTCTGCTACTGCTACCTTCATTGAGATGATGGAAGCTGTTCTTGTTCTTCTGTCTCTGCTACCTTCATTGAGATGACGGAAGCTGTTCTTGTTCTTCTGTCTCTGCTACCTGTTACCTTCTTTGAGATGATGGAAGCTGTTCTTGTTCTTCTGTTGCTGCTGCTACCTTCATTGAGATCATGGAAGCTGTTCTTGTCCTTCTGCTGCTGCTACTGTTACCTTTATTGAGATGATGGAAGCTGTTCTTGTTCTTCTGTCTCTGCTACTGTTACCTTCATTGAGATGAAGGAAGCTGTACTTGTTTTTCTTCTGCTGCTGCTGCTACCTTCATTGAGATGATGGAAGCTGTTCTTGTTCTTCTTCTGCTGCTGATACCTTCATTGAGATGATGGAAGCGGTTCTTGTTCTTGTTCTTCTGCTGCTACCTTCGTTGAGATGATGGAAGCTGTTCTTGTTCTTTTGCTGCTGCTGCTACTATTACATTTATTGAGGTGATGGAATTCTTGTTGTTGTTGTTGTTGTTCTTCTTCTTCTTCTGCTACCGTTACCTTCATTGAGATAATGGAAGCTGTTCTGTAACTGCTGACTTCATTGAGATGATGGAAGCTGTTCTTCTCATTTTTCTCCTTCTTCTTCTTCATGTTCTTCTTCATCATCTTCTGCCTTCATTGAGCTAATGACTCTGATTTAACACCACTAAGTGATTCCCTTCGCGAGTATTTGGCTCTTTAAAAATCATAGCGAGATCTGACATACCAAATGATCTTTCATTTTCACTATAATTGCGCAGTCGCAAATGAAGCATCTCATGATAAGATTGCCAGGAAATAACTCCCCTTCCTTTTCCTATGAATGAAAAGTCGTTTAAGGGTATGACAATAACGGAATATTGACTTTTTGTTAGACAAATATCAAAACACAAGCATGTCCCTTTATCTGATGAATGGAAATGGGACATTAAGAAAACATGCATATATTCTAGAATACAATTATATAAAGATATACAAACATATATATATATATATATATATATATATATATATATATATGTATATGTATATATGACGAGGGGTACATGGAGATTGTTTGGACATGCTCTTCGAACTCCTCAAGAGAGATTAGTTCACCAAATGCTCAGCTGGGCTCCACAGGCACTAAAAGAGTTGGAAGACCTAGGCCTACATGGCTGAGGACTATGAAGCGCGAAGTAGGAGATGATGAATGGAGAAGTATTGAATAAAAAGCTCAAGATAGAGACAACTGGGGAAATCTAACCGAGGCCATTTGCGTCAATAGGCGTAGGAGGAGATGATGATGATGCTGATGATGATATATGTATGTATGTATTCTTTTAATTATATATATATATATATATATATATATATATATATATATATATATATATATATATATATATATATATATATATATATATATATCCAAGCTCTTGATAGTCACTTTTGTGGGTTATATATATATATATATATATATATATATATATATATATATATATATATATATATGTACATATATATATATATATATATATATATATATTATATATATATATATATAAATATATATATATATATATATAATAATATATATATATACATATATATACATACATTTTATATATTTATAAATAAATATATATATATAAATATATATATATATATATATATATATATATAAATATATATTAAGATTAATATTAATTATATTAATAATAATAATAATAATAATAATAATAATAATTAATAATAATAATAATAATAATAATATTAAAACCACCAAAGAGACTATCAAGAACTTGGAAATAATAAATACTTCTATTTCTCTAAGGGGTAGAGCCAGAGATTTGAATACCAGTTTAACTGATAGTCTACGTTTCAGTGCCCACGCAAAATCTTTACGTAACCGCAAGGCCTATAGGAGCAAGGAGCTCGTTATGCAACACCGGCATTTACATTTATCTCATGACTCACGACCTCCTGGATTCCTAGCGTTTTTACTTCCGCTAACGAAGTTGGAAGGAGGTTATGTTTTCGCCCCTGTTTGTATGCGTGTGTTTGTTTGTTTGTGAATAGCTTCTTGGTCACAATTTTAATCGTAATGAAACTTGCAGGGATTAATTATTATGTAATAAGCTGGAAGTGGTTAAATATTGGGAAGGTCAAGGTCAAAGGTCAAGGTCAAAGGTCAAGCAAAATGTCCAATTCACGTAAACAGCCATAAGTTTGGACATCGTTATCACAATTTTAATCGTAATGAAATTTGCAGGGATTAATTATTATGTAATAAGCTGGAAATGGTTAAATTTTGGAAGGTCAAGGTCAAAGGTCAAACAAAATGTCCAACTCACGTAATCAGCCATATAAGTTTGGACATCGTTATCACAGAGACTTCAAACTTGGTTCATATTTGAGTGTATGAAAATCCACGCTATTTAATACATGTTAAGATCAAAGGTCATGGTCAAACAAAAGGACAAGAAATAAGCTGCCGCGGAGGAGGTCTGCGCTCTACAGAGTGCCCCTCTAGGTCTCTCTTTTTACTAGATATTGGAAGCTATTGTGGTCATACTTAAATATAATATAATAAAACCAATGACTAGAATGTTAGAACTATACTCAATTTTTCTTAATGAGGCGCATTTGCACCGACTCGCAGCGATGCCCTTTTAGCTCGGAAAAGTTTCCTGATCGCTGATTGGTTAGAATTATCTTGTCCAACCAATCAGCAATCAGGAAACTTTTCCGAGCTAAAAGGGCACCGCTGCGAGTCGGTGCAAATCTGTCTAGCTAAAAAAATTGACTATAGACTCCTAGTGCTTTTACCTCCGCCATTGAAGTTGGAAGTAGGTTATGTTTTCACCCTGTTTGTGTGTGTGTCTGTGTGTGTTTGTTTGTTTGTGAACAGCTTCTTGGTCACAATTTTAATCGATCTTTTATATAATTAAATACTTTTATTTCTCTTATGAAATCTGTTTATTATTTCTAGTTATTAAATACCCCCCAAAAATGTAATTTCGCTTTAATTTCATGTAAGTTTAGTTTTAACAAGCTTGGTGAGCTATAGTCAATAAGAGAAATTTGCATTTGATTGATTAGGAGACAAAAAGAAAATATCTAGGGCGTAGAACAAGTTAGAATATCTAAGAAAAAAATCAATATTATCACCATCGGTAATGATTCATTATAAAACTTATAATCAACCCACCTATCATCATAAAAAAGCTTCCATAGCATACTCTCATACCAGTAAACATGAATAATAATAATCATTGAGAGAATGTAGGATACCTAAGAAACAGAAGACATCGCACTGAGTAACACAGCTCCCTAGCAATAAATGGAGTACACACATTCATAGCCTTTAGCTCAAAGCTCGTATCATGATTGCAAAAAAAAAAAAAAAAAAGCAAGCAAGCAAGCTAGGCACCGAGCCACAGAGTATGCACATCATACATGCATGACTCGGTAAATGAATTGATAAAATGTTAGCCAACTTAACTGGGGTAGTTTTATGAAATGATAGCGTTTTGAGTTTAACTTGGGTCGAGCGTTTTGAGTTTAATTGGGGTCGCTTTAAGAAATGGTAGCGTTTTGAGTTATATTGGGGTCATTTTATGATAGGGTAGCGTGGTTCAAGAGGAAATATATCCTCTAATAACTCTAAAGAAAGCACAAATCACAAAGCTAACAATTCCTGTCTCTGTGTTGGCTACTGACTGTCCATTGCCTTTGCCATTCATAATCTACCTTTTAAACCTTGAAGTAGCCATTCATCTATTCAGCTGTCGAGTCCAAACGAGTAAATGATATAAATGTGATCATGGACAATGAAAATCATCAGTAGCAAACATGAACTAAACACATCCGGGCATTGAAGTGTCCAATATAATTTCCTTCATAATAAAATGATTAACAACATATGTCCAGCAATCAGAAGAAAAGAACTGCAAAGCAACAAAACTAAACAGAGACTTTTCTATCGTATTTTTACGCTTCTTTTAAAGGTATTTTAACGGTGGAACTTCAAAAGTTCATAATTGCAGCAAATATTTTTATGTTGAACAGGTGGATATAAGTCTCTCTTTATAGTTTTTATGTTGAATAGCTTGACATAAGTCTGTTTTTATAGTTTGCATTTGAAAGATATATTTCAATGTAGTTACTGTTATTAAAACATCATATCTTAATTGTTCATTACTTCTCTTGTAGTTTATTTATTTACCAATTTCATATCCTCAATGGGCTATTTTTTTCCAGTTGAAGCCCTTGGGCTCATAGCATCACGCTTTTCTAACTAGGGTTGTAGTTTAGCTAATAATAATAATAATAATAATAATAATAATAATAATAATAATAATAATAATAATAATGATAATAATAATGTTAACTAGCGGAACCCGTGTAAATTACACGAAATTATATTTTCAATACTAACTATCTTGTTCCTAACCGATATAGGTTTGAATAAAATGTCCCGAGATTAATTTTATAATGTAGGTTATGAAAATTGATAGAACTCAATTTTGTGTCTAATATTTAAAAAAAAAAAAAAGTCAGGTGCTAAAGACAAAATTGGGAAAACTATAAAAGATGTGCTTAGGTTAAGTAATCAAAGTCTAATGTGAATTTGTAAGAGTATACCATGAAATTATTTCCGTTTTCTTTAAAGCGTTTATTTGTAAGAGTATACCATGGAATTATTTCTGTTTTCTTTAAAGTGTGACACAAAATAAATAACACATACGCTATCGTATTAATATATAGATAATATTTTTTCACATCGGTACTAAATCAAAATTTGCTTATTCGCTCCGATGTAAAGAAAAACAAAATCTGGAAGAGACAATAACAAAGAGCTGACTCAACCTCGCCATACAATCCTGGAAAAACGATTCCAGGAGATTCTTGAAGCCAATAGAGCGTTAAACTCGGTATGGAATTTCCCAGAGAGAGAGAGAGAGAGAGAGAGAGAGAGAGATAGTCCTTGCTCACAATCTCCTATCATTCCTGAATGCAAATAGGTGATTATTATTATTATTATTATTATTATTATTATTATTATTATTACTTACTAAGCTACAACCATAGTTGGAAAAGCAGGATGCTATAAGCCCGAGGGCTCCAACAGGGAAAATAGCCCTGTGACGAAAGGAAACAAGGGAAAATAAAATATTTTAAGAAGAGCAACAATATTCAAATAAATATTTCCTAAATAAACTATAAAGACATTAACATAACAAGAGGAAGAGAAATAAGATACAATAGTGTGCCCGAGTGTACCCTCAAGCAAGAGAACTCTAACCCAAGACAGACATGTCTTGCTCCCTATTACTGTATATAGGGGACATGTAAGGATGTATATAGGTTTATAAACACCCATAATAAAAATAAATTTGTTTAAAATATGTCTCATAAGCGAAACATGGAAGCAATGACTTGCATATCAAGAGTAAATATATATATATATATATATATATATATATATATATATATATATATATATATATATATATTTATATATATATATAAATAATAATAGAAAAAGACCACAACATCTATATAAATAGATGACAGCCATAAACAAAGTCAAGCTATTTATCATTAACAATTCAATTTCTTTTAGATCATTAAAGAGCAAAGAGTAAAGAAGAAGAAATAAATCAAAGTGGGAAGAAAGTCCACGAAAGAAAAGTCAGAATTTCAAAATACTAAAATAAATATTCAAGATTTATGACTTGATAATGACTTAATGTGAAACTACTTCGTCATTTTCCCATGTATTCAGGTGATAAATCATATTTTGCAAACGCACTTTTCCTATTATTACTCTTTATTGAGGGAAGAGACATTTACAGTAACAATCATTCCGGGTTTATCTTTCTTTTTGTTGTATCTGTTCAAAATACATTTTATTTATATACAAACACACACACACACACACACACACATATATATAAATATATATGTATACACCATATATATATGTATATATATAAATTTATATACATATATATATATATATATAAACATACATATATATATATATATATATATGTATATATATAAACATATATATACATAAATATAAATAAATGTATATTTACAGTAAATATAATAAAATATATGTACATACATATATATATATATATATATATATACTTTACATGTGTATGAGAGAGAGAGAGAGAGAGAGAGAGAGAGAGAGAATGTAAAGACGGTTTACCAATTAAATTCCAATTAATACAGAAGAACTCATTATGCAAAAATAAAAACATAAATAAACAACGCAATTTCTAACGGTGTCATCTCATTTACCTTCAATAGCGGTTTATGCAAATAAGCACACACGCCTAAACAGCCTATTAAACCATCAATCTTCTCTTAAGCCTACAAATACCGCCTGCCGTGGTGGCGATACTGGCCTACCAACACACTTTCCAAAGATAGGCATAAATATTGTACAGAGAAAATGAGGTAATTATAACTCTTAAATTACTCTTTTTTTTTTTTTAGGTGGTGAAATATCTAGGGACAATCAACAGGTACTCTTTATATTATTATTATTATTATTATTATTATTATTATTATAAATTATCGATTATTATTATTATTATTATTATTATTATTATTATTATTTATAAATAATTATCAATAATTATTAATAATTATTTAATTATTAATAATGATTAATTATTATTAATTATAAATTATTAACTATTATTATTATTATTATTATTATTATTATTATTATTATAAATTATTAATTATTATTATTATTATTTTTATCATCATTATTAGTAATTATCAATTATTAATAATTATCAATAATTATAAAATTATTAATTATAAATATTGATTAATTATTAATAATAATTATCAATTATTAATTATTATTATTATTTATTATTATTATTATTATTATTATTATTATTATTATATGCTAAGCTCCAACACTAGCTGGAAAAGCAGGATGCAATAAGTCCAATGGCTTCAACAGGGAAAAAATAGCCCAGTGAGGAGAGGAAATAAGGAAATAAGTAAACTACAAAGAAGAAATGAACATTAAAAAAGAAAGACATAGTAAAAAGGTGGAGGACAGACCAACGGAAAAAACAACCAGAAAAAAAATAGGAAAAAAAAGAAAAAAGAAAAAAAAAAAGGAGATGAATAAGACAGAACAGTGTGGCCGAGTGTACCCTCAAGCAAGAGAACTCTAACTCAAGGCAGTGGAAGACCATGGGTACAGAGGTATGGGATGAATTTCGGCTATATGGGCAAGGACTAGGTTCGGGGAGCCCATACACTATAAAGAATGGTTGGGGAAGATATTTCATTTAAGATATATTAATATTTAGATTTTGAAATCTAAATTAATTATATTTATCATAAACAATCTACCGAACGATTGAATGTATTTTAACACTAAGAAATATTAAAAAAGGATCAATTATCGAAGCTAAAAAAAATGGAAATATTAAAAAGTTTCTACATAAATAAAAAAAAAAAATATACTGTAAAGAATTGATTAAAGGATCTACAAAACGAATAAATGTATTTTAACACAAAAAAATATTCAATTATGAATAATTATCGAAACTAAAAGAATGGAAATAAAAAAAAAAAATTTGCATAAATAAAAAAAAATTATACCGTAAATACTTGATTATATGAACTCCAAAACATACATCTCAATATTTAATTGAATCAATAATAAAAATATCATGGAAATATTAAAAAAAAAGTTTCAGCATAAATAATAAACATAAATAAATGTATATTATAAACAATTATATAACCTTCAAAATAAACATCTCAATATATAATTGAATCAATTATAAAAAATATCATGGATATATCACAAAGTTACGGCGTGAATAAACATAAAAAAATTTATATTATAAACAATTAATTATATAACCTCCACAATAAACATCTCAATATCTAATTGAACCAACTAACGATCAAATATCATTACATCAATAAAAGAGATAAATGAGTTGTATAAAAATGACAGCTCAATTGTATGAGGTGACAGGATTGACTTTGCTATTAGAATGGATAAGATGAAAAAAAGTAAAAAAAAGAAAAGAAAAAAAATAATTGTATGCTGACCATGTTTCATTCATGTAAATGTGATGACATTGATTGATAGAGAGAGAGAGAGAGAGAGAGAGAGAGAGAGAGAGAGAGAGAGAGAGAGAGAGAGAGAGTTACGAGCAAAATTAATCTGATAGAGAAAGAGAGACAGGTAACTAGTTAAAATTACACCTGAGAGAGAGAGAGAGAGGAGAGAGAGAGAGAGGAGAGAGGAGAGAGAGAGAGAGAGAGAGAGAGAGAGAGAGTGTGTGTAACGAGCAAAATTAATCAGACAGGGAAAGAGAGACAGGTAACTCGCTAAAATTACACTTGAGAGAGAGAGAGAGAGAGAGAGAGAGAGAGGAGAGAGAGAGAGAGAGAGAGTTACGAGCAAAATTAACCTGATAGAGAAAGAGAGACAGGTAACTAGTTAAAATTACACCTGAGAGAGAGAGAGAGAGAGAGAGGGAGAGAGAGAGAGAGAGAGAGAGGGAGAGAGAGAGAGAGAGAGAGAGGGAGAGAGAGAGGTAACGAGCAAAAATTATATCTACGAGAGAGAGAGAGAGAGAGAGTAAACGAGCAAAGATTATATCTGAGGGAGAGAGAGAGGTAACGAGCAAAAATTAAACCTATGAGAGAGAGAGAGAGAGAGAGAGAGAGAGAGAGAGAGAGAGAGAGAGAGAGAGAGAGAAATAACGAGCAAAAAATTAAACCTGACCCAAATATCCGGCACATACCAAGAGGCCTATTCATAGCAACCACGCGGAAAAAGGTCGCAAAAACCTTCATTTGCGACCATCAACTGATATTCTTCTTTGGCAGCCAAAATTCAAAGGAGGGTCTCGGTTCTTCTGTACATTCACTTTACTGTTCCAGGAATTTAGGGATAAGCCACACTGAAGTTGTTATATAACATTATATGACATTACATAACTCGCGTGAATTTTCTGACAGATGAGAACGTGTATGTCGTAATATATATATATATATATATATATATATATATATATATATATATATATATAATATATATATATATATATATGCATATATATATATATATATATATATATATATATATATAAATTCAAATAAGCCATACATTTTAATACCTTAATGCCCGGATTTTCTTATCAACCTCGGGATCAGAGTCCCAAGGCGGAGCCACTCAAAGACAATGGCTTCTGACCGGCTGGGATTCGAACCCTGGTCCAGGAAACTGGCGTTATTACAGGGGGAAAACTATATGAGTGCACTGAAAGCCAAACACCCGAATTTTGAGGTTTTACAGTATAACTAATAAACAAATATTGAAATAGAAAAAAAACTATGTAAAACTGTAAAAAAAAATTGCCATTTCTTAAGTACAAATATAACTTCTTGACAGGATTGAACATACGAACGTACTCCTCACTCTGTCCAAAGTTAATTTCGTCTTCAATTACACGGGCCTTTATGCAACTTCCTTTAGATGTCCCAAAATGGATTAAGAAAAAAGTTACGACATTCGTATTATTAAATGAATTACCTTGACCTAGAAACCAACACGAGAGAGAGAGAGAGAGAGAGAGAGAGAGAGAGAGAGAGAGAGAGAGAGAGAGAGAGAGAGAGAGAGATATTGGTGGGGTTGATGAACCAATATCTACAAACCTGATATATATATATATTTATATATATATAAATATATATATACTGTGTATATATATATATATATATATATATATATATATATATATAGAAAAACAGATTAATGTTATTTACAAACAAATTACCAATTTCAAGTATAGAAAAAAATACTAGGAATGAGAAAACGATAATTGTATATTAATTCAAATGTGACATGTGTAAACTCACATTTATACAAACACGCACTAACTCCCAATTTACCCTTAAGGTAAAGGTTTCTGGTTACAGTTCAAGTATCAGCAGATTAGATGCTCATCAGAACGTCAGCCGGGCAAGCCCAACCCACCACTGTGGTGCCCAACCACAGTAGTACCCTCCCCAGTAAACAGCTTGAAACTCATGTTGGGATCGGTATGCTGCCATGCAAATGCTAGACGGACGCGTTACCACTGTACTCATCATCCTCATCATCATCATCATTTCCTCCTACGCCTATTGACGCAAAGGGCCCCAGTTTGATATTGCCAGTCGTCTCTATCTTGAGCTTTTAAATCAATACTTCTCCATTCATCATTTACTACTGCACGCTTCATAGTCCTCAGTGAACAGAGGAGTACTCCAAGGGAATGTGTTGTCACCTATGTTGTTTATCCTCCTCATGGATTTTGTAATGCATAGAACAGTTGGGGATGGTGGGGAAGGATTGGGCTGGAGTACTCCGAGGGAATGTGTTGTCACCTATGTTGTTTATCCTCCTTATGGATTTTGTAATGCATAGAACAGTTGGGGATGGTGGGAAGGATTGGGCTGGAGTACTCCAAGGGAATGTGTTGTCACCTATGTTGTTTATCCTCCTCATGGATTTTGTAATGCATAGAACAGTTGGGGATGGTGGAAAAGGATTGGGCAGGATTGGTAACCACTGTACTAGCCATCATAATTCCAAAACTTATTACTATTTCCAAGAATCTGTCAAAAGACCATAAATGTACACTAACCATTACGAGTCATTATGAATAGCCATTTCCAGTTTATGTCTCCCACCAAGAATTTCTTTCAGTTCAGGAATGACCATATTTTCTATGCAAAATAATCCTCTTATCGAGACCCGCCTAGAGGAAAAGATGAAAGGACCCCTGGCGAGTAAAGAGGAAGAAGAGGATTAACCCAGCTTGAAGCTAAGGAACCTTTTCTTGCGAAATGGAGATGATATCCTGCGAAAGTCCTTTACTTTTTTATCCTTTGACATCGATTTTAGCATAAATGGTATACAAATTTGTATGTGCTTTTTTGGTTGTCCATCTTTGCATGGTTTAGATACTTATGATTTGGTAAATTTCTAGTAAAAAATAATGATTTTACGATCGGCTTCACTTAACTACCATTGATAAGTTAGCAAAAACAATAAGTGTCACGGTATTATGAACTACTTCACTTCACTACCATTAATAATTTAACAAACACCATAAGTGTCACGCTATTATGAACTATACTCAATTTTTTTTAATGAGACACATTTGCATCGACTCGCAGCGGTGCCCTTTTAGCTAGGAAAGGTTTCCTGATCGCTGATTCGTTAGAATTATCTTGTTCAACCAATTAGCGATCAGGAAACAATACCGAGCTAGAAGGGCACCCCTTGCGAGTCGGTGCAAATCTGCCTCACTAAAAAGAATTAACTATAGTTCACTTCACTACCATTGCTAAGTTAGCAAAAACTATAAGTGGAACACTTTAAAAAAATTACAGTGAATTTTCATCGGAAACTTTAGTTCCAGCAATGAAATGTTGAGAGAGAGAGAGAGAGAGAGAGAGAGAGAGAGAGAGAGAGAGAGAGAGGCTTGTAGTCATGCCACCTTTGATATTCTTGAGAACCTTACAAAAACAGCGTGCAACCTTAACTGACCAAATAGGGGGTATTAAGGGACGCTATAAAAATACACAATCAAATGGACAATGAATGACCAAATGTAATGTAAGGAATCCTTTGATGGAAACATCTAATAATCTTCCATGCTCTTTTTACAGAAAGCCTGAAGATGAGCAAAGAAATCCTCCCTATATTATAAAGAGCAAATGTCTGTCTTATTTATATATATATATATATATATATATATATATATATATATATAAATATATATAGTTCATATGAATATATATATATATATATATATATATATATATGTATTGTATATATATATATATGAATATATATATATATATATATATATATATATATATGAATATATATGAATATATATGTATACATATATACATATATATACTGTATATATATATATACATATATATATATATATATATATAATACATATATAAAGTTTATATATATACATACATACATATATATATATATATACTATATATATATATATATATATATATATATAAATATATATATATATATTTCCGATCACGCTGAGCAGATTGACAGACGTATAATTACTCAGTCTCTCCCCGTCCCACAATTACCAGGTTGTAGTTAATAAAGAGGGAGGGGGATGGGAAGAATAGAATATGTGTGTGCGTGTGTGTGCATATGTCCTAAAGTGAACTATCTCTGATTTAGACAACATTGTGACGGGTCGCGTACACTAGTATATATACATATAAATGGGTTAAACTTTCTGGAATAAATCCCATTATGGAGAATACAAAGGCGTCGACATATCCAGTCAAATGAGACGTTAAGAAACTCTTAGTTATAAAAGAATTCATTTTTTATAACGTTTTGGAAATGTTTTCCAGTTTGGGACTCTAAAATCCCATTGTAAATAAATGATGAAAATTTGAATTATCATTATTTCAAGTCTGGAAGATCTGAATTTCAACAATAAACCATTTGGACATAAAAATTGTTTATATTTATCGTGTTAACTTAAAATTAACTATAAAAAAAATTAGAGGGGCACTCAGTAGAGAGCAGACCTCCATCGCGGCAGCTAATTTCTCGACATTTTGCTCAACCTTGACCATAAAAAAAAATTAGAGGGGCACTCAGTAGAGTGCAGACCTCCGTCACGGCAGCTTATTTCTCGACATTTTGCTCAACCTTGACCTTGACCTTTGAGCTTAGCATGTATTAATTGGCGTGGATTTTCATACACTCAAATATGAACCAAGTTTGAAGTCTTTATGACAACGATTTCCAGACTTATAGCTGATTGCGTGAAATGGACATTTTGCTTGACCGTAACCTTGACCTTTCACCTTGCCCTTCCGAAATTTAACCGTTTCCAGCTTCTTACATGACAGTTAACCCCTCCCAGTTTCATTACTTTACGATTAAAATTGTGGCAGACACAAACAAACATACAAACAGGGACGAAAACATAACCTCCTTCCAACTTCGTTGTCGGAGGAAAATAAAAGAAGTAGAATTCTAATAGATCTTCCATTTATCTTCAAAAAATAGAAATAATGTACAAACAATATATAATTTTGATTTTAGTTTTGCTTCAAACAAGAAAATACCGAAAACGGACTTCTAAAATAATATATAAAATCATATACAATTTTAATAGATCTTCCATTTTCCTTCCATATAACAGATAATTATGTAGAAGCAATATTTACTTTTGATTTTTAGCTTTGCGCTCAAAAAAGAAAATACCAAAAAATAACTAAGATAATAAATACATAAAAATATATACAATTTTAATAGGTCTTTCATTTTCCTTCAATATAAAAGATAATTATGTAGAAGCAATATCTAATTTTGATTTTAGCTTCGCTCTCAAACAAGAAAATCCCAATACGGAGATAATTTTCAAACCGAAAACGACCGATACGAAATGGTCTCAACTCCTCTTTCCCTCCTTCGACCAGTTCACTCCACCCACCATGTTTTTTCCTCCCATTCTTTTTTTTTTTTTTTTTTTTTTGAGAAGGGGGGAGGGGGGGTGAATATGCCCGGTCTTTGGACTCTACTGCCCTTGCTGGAGGTCAGTGTGGCGGTCTCTTACTCCCGCCTGAAGACCATCCCCTCACGTTGGAACCACGCCCTCAAAGGCTCG
>NC_090738.1:127927458-127931290 GCF_036898095.1 Palaemon carinicauda | reverse complement strand
CCCTATATTACAATACCTTAAAGTCTGGATTCTCTTATCGACCTCGAGATCAGAGTCCACAAGGCGGAGCCACTCAAAGACAATGGCTTCTGACCGGCTGGGAATCGAACCCTGGTCCAGGAAGCTGGCGTTATTTCAGGGGGAAAATTATATTTGTACACTGAAAAGCCCAGCTCTCGAATTTTGAGCTTTACAGTATAACTAATAAACAAATATTGAAATAGAAAAAACTATGTAAAACACTGTAAAAATAAAAATACCATTTCTAAAGTACCAGTATGACTTCTTGACAGGATTGAACATACGAACGTACTCCTCACTCTGTCCAAAGTTAATTTCGTCTTCAATTACACGCCCCTTTATGGCAACTTCCTTTGATGTCCCAAAATGGATAAAGAAAAAAATTTACGACATTCGTACTATAAAGTGAATTACCTTGACCTAGAAACCAACACGAGAGAGAGAGAGGAGAGAGAGGAGAGAGGAGAGAGAGAGAGAGGAGAGAGAGAGAGAGAGAGAGAGGAGAGAGATTGGCGGGGGTTGATTAACCAATATCTACAACCTGATATTATATATATATAATATATATATATATATATATATATATATATATATATATATATATATATATATATATATATATATATATATATATATATATATAAGGGTAAAATCCACAGGAATCCGGAAAGGAAAAAGACCAGGTACCAAACGCTTTCGTGTATTATGTACACTTCTTCAGGGTACAAAGGGAAATAGAAAATAAAATCATACAATAAAGAAACCTACCAAAACTGAAATAAAAGCCACAAACTAGCCCAAAGCATCATCAATATGCTAAAATAACAAACAGTCGTTAAAAATGAATAAACAATTGTAGTTTAAAATAAAATACTAGTAATATAACAATCGTTAAACTAAATGTTTACATTGTACTTCCTTACAATTTCATTAACAAGATGAGTGTCTAGTTTAAAAAGACCAGAACTGAGATTTAAAATTTGATTATTAAAATATTTAATAAAGGCAGATTCAATAATATTTCTTTTAACAAGATTTTTACAAAATAAAATCTCTGAGGAGTTTTTCCCAGTCAATACAGTGGTTAAAATCGTTCATGTGGACAAACTAGGCACTAAACATTTGTCCTGTCCTAACTGCATATCGATGTTGTTTAATTCGGTTGCTAAGCAATTTTCCGGTTTGACCCACATATTTCTTGTCACAACCAGTACATGGAATTATGCACGTCAGCCGTGCAAACCCAACCCACTACTGTGGTACCAAACCACAGCAAGTACCCTCCCCAGTACACAGTTTAAACCAACGGTTCCTGGTCGGGATCGATCTGCTGCCATGCAAATGTTTAGACGGACGCGTTACCCACTGTACTCATCATCATCATCTCCCCTTTATCCTATTGATGCAAAGGGCCTCAGTTAGATTTTGCCATTCGTCTCTATCTTGAGCTTTTAAATCAATACTTCTCCATTCATCATTTAAAACTTCACCTTTCATAATCCTCAGTGAATAGACGAGTACTCCAAGGGAATGTGTTGTCACCTATGTTGTTTATCCTCCTCATGGATTTTGTAATGCATAGAACTGTCGCGATGGTGGGGAAGGATTGAGCTGGAGTACTCCAAGGGAATGTGTTGTCACCTATGTTGTTTATCCTCCTCATGGAATTTGTAATGCATAGAACAGTTGGGGATGGTGGAAAAGGATTGGGCTGGAGTACTCCAAGGGAATGTGTTGTCACCTATGTTGTTTATCCTCCTCATGGATTGTGTAATGCCATAGAACAGTTGGGGATGGTGGGGAAGGATTAGGCTAGATTGGTAACCACAGTGCTAACCATCATAATTTCTATATTTATTACAGTTTCCAAGAATCTGTCAAAAGACCACAATTGTACACTAACCATTACGAGTCATTGTGAATAGCCATTTCCAGTTTATATCTCCCACCAAGAATCTCTTTCAGTTCAGGAATGACCATATTTTTCTATGCAAAATAATCCTCTTATCGAGACCGAAGAGGAAAAGATGAAAGGACCCCTGGCGAGTAAAGAGGAAGAAGAGGATTAACCCAGCTTGAAGCTAAGGAACCTTTTCTTGAGAAATGGAGATGATATCCTGCGAAAGTCTTTTACTTTTTTATCCTATGACATCGATTTTAGCATAAATGGTATACCAATTTGTATGTGCTTTTTATGGTTGTCCATCTTTGCATGGTTTAGATACTTATGATTTGGTAAATTTCTAGTAAAAAATAATGATTTTACTAGCTGCTTCACTTAACTACCATTGATAACTTAGCAAAAACCATAACTATCACGCTATTATGAACTACGTCACTTAACTACCATTGATAATTTAACAAACACCATAAGTGTCACGCTATTATGAACTATACTCAATTTTTTTAAATGAGACACATTTGCACTCACTCGCAGCGGTGCCCTTTTAGCTCGGAAAAGTTTCCTGATCGCTGATTCGTTAGAATTATCTTGTTCAACCAATTAGCGATCAGGAAACTTTTCCGAGCTAAAAGGGCACCCCCTGCAAGTCGGTGCAAATCTGCCTCACTAAAAAAAATTAACTATAGTTCACTTCACTACCATTGATAAGTCAGCAAAAACTATAAGTGGAACACTATACAAAAATGACAGTGAATTTTCATCAGAAACTTTAGTTCCAACAATGAAATGTTGAGAGAGAGAGAGAGAGAGAGAGAGAGAGAGAGAGAGAGAGAGAGAGAGAGAGAGAGAGAGAGAGAGAGAGGCTATAGTCATGCCACCCTTGATATTCTTGAGATCCTTACAAAACCAGCGTGCAACCTTAACTGACCAAATAAGGGTATTAAGGGACGCTAGAAATAAACACAATCCAATGGATAATGAAGGCCAAATGTAATTTATGGAATCTTTTGAAAGCAACAACATCTAATAATTTTCCTTACTCTTTCTACAGAAAGCCTGAAGATGAGCAAAGAAATCCTCCCTATATTATAAAGATTAGATCTCTCTCTCTCTCTCTCTCTCTCTCTCTCTCTCTCTCTCTCTCTCTCTCTCTCTCCTCTCTCTCTCTCTATATATATATATATATATATATATATATATATATATATATATATATATATATATATACATATATACATATATATATATATATATATATATATATATATATATATATATATATATATATATATATGTATATATGTATATATATATATATATATATATATACATATATATATATATATATATTTATATATGTATATATGTGTATGTATATGTATATATATAAATTTATATATATACATATACATACACATATACATATATATAAGTTTGCCAGACGTAGAACTACTGTCTCTCTCCATCCCAATCCCATGGTTAGAGGGGTTACCCGGAGGTACACTCGGAAACCACAATTACCGGGTTGTAGTTAGGAAAGAGGGAGAGGAAGGATAGAATATGGTGTGTGCGTGTGTGTGCATATCTCTCTAAATTGTACTATCTATGATTTAGCCAACATTGTGACGGGTCGCGTACACTAGTATATATACATATAAATGGGTTAAACTTTCTGGAATAAATCCCATTATGGAGAATACAAAAGGCGTCAACATATCCAGGCAAATGAGACGTTCAGAAACGTTTAGTTATAATAGAATTACTTTTTATTCTTAACGTTTTGGAAACGTTTTCAGTTTGGGACTCTAAAACCCCAATGAAAATGAATGATGAAAATTTAAATTATCTTTATTCCAAGCATGAAATATCTGAATTCCAACAATAAACCATTTGGACACCAAGAATTGT
>NC_090738.1:127922458-127924958 GCF_036898095.1 Palaemon carinicauda | reverse complement strand
GCTTCGCTCAGAGTGAAGGATAAATTTGAAGAGTTCATAAAGATACCTCTCTTATCTCGAAAGAGCTTCAGGAGTAACATGGTCTAAATACATCTTAAAAATTCACGTAAATGGCCAACATCGTAAAATGAAGTCGCCTGATAACATCACAGTTCTCTCTCTCTCTCTCTCTCTCTCTCTCTCTCTCTCTCTCTCTCCTCTCTCTTCTCTCTCTCACTCTCTCTCTCTCTCTCTCTCTCTCTCTCTCTTTTCTTCTCATACTGTTCAGTCCATATTTCTCAAGAGCCCTGAATTTGTTACTTAATTTTGAAAGCTGTATTCTTTTCAGACTGTTACTTAATACAAGGAATACCAATCTCTCTCTCTCTCTCTCTCTCTCTCTCTCTCTCTCTCTCTCTCTCTCTCTCTCTCTCTCTCTCTATTCTTCTTCTTTTGGCTATATGTTGTTTTTAGGTTTTAACGATATTTATACACTGTTCAGTCCATATTTCTTAAGAGCCCTGAATTTATACCTAGAGGTTTTTTGACATTTGATTACTTAATTTTGAAATCTGTATTCTTTTTCAGACTGTTACATAATACAGATAATCTCCTATGTATTGCTTGAAAATATATTATTATCATTACTCTCTCTCTCATCTCTCCTCTCTCTCTCTCTCTCTCTCTCTCTCTCTCTCTCTCTCTCTCTCTCTCAGCGACACGTATAGCCTATAGACCCAAAAAAGGGGACATTACTTAAAACTAGGTAATTCCATACTAATTCGTCCAAAAGATTCAATGGTGGACACTTTTCTGGTCTTAACAAATCCCACCACATAAAAAAGGGGACACGAGTAAATAAAACACAAAGCTGTGACCGCAGGAGAAACATGACGTTAAAGAAATAAATACGGTAATAAAGAAGACTTAACGTGACCTAAAAAAATAATTTTACATTTGTATGTTTTTGTGAAAAGCCAAAGTTTACCGAGAGATTAAATACGATTGTTAAGAATTGGCTTTGAAGGAAAAACTGACAACATTCGATTTATGTATTAAAATACACGATTTTTCGTGTATGTATTAAAATACACGATTTTTCGTGTATGTATAAATAAAATAACCCGCAATTTATGAAAAATTCAATATATTGAGAATTCGAAGGGATCATCTAACAACATTCGATTTATGCATTAAAATACACGATTTTTCGTGTATGTATAAATAAAATAACCCACAATTTATGAAAAATTAAATATATTGAGGTTTCGAAGGGCCCATCTAACAATATTCGATTTATGCATTAAAATAAACGATTTTCAGTGTATGTATTAATAAAACAACACACAATTTATGAAAAATTCAATACATTGAGGTTTCGAAGGGACTATCTTCCTACCTCTTCATAAAACAAGAGGAAGGGAGATGATTCCCTTCGAAAGCTTAATAAATTTAATTTTTCATAAATTGTGGGTTATTTTATTTATGAAATGATGGTGGGGAAGCGGTAGTAACAAAGCTGACTGTATGAGAGAGAGAGAGAGAGAGAGAGAGAGAGAGAGAGAGAGAGAGAGTAGACTAGTTTTAGGAAAACATTTCAAAAGTATTGAGTTAGCAATAACCTCCTGTCGTGACGGGTGGAGACCACAATTTATAGTCTACAATGTTTAAAAGTAGTAGTAGTAGTAGTAGTAGTAGTAGTAGTAGTAGTAGTAGTAGTAGTAGTAGTAGTAGTAGTAGTAGTAAAAAAAAATCCTGGAATAAATGTTGCCGTGCATTTACCGTTTCAAAAGCGGATATATTGACGTAAAGGAGTGATACTACGGTCACCAACCCTTAAAAGATATTAATACTGTAAGGTAAAGATTACGGTCGCCTGTATTTTACTGAAATACGGCCGAGAACAGTATATTTATACGAAGAATTTATTATTAGAATTACGGGTTTTTAATAACAGTGTACTTTAAACACCTTTCTTTTCGCGACTATATGCATTCAATTTCTAAATGATTTCTTAGGATGAGAAAAATTCCAGAAAAGCGAGATGGAATCTCGTTCGAATATAATAAAGGTCTATAATTTATATCTACTGTATAGACCTTGGATATAATTCCTCACCGATTAGTACAGGTATGTTTCTCGTCTGAATTCATAGTTGCCAGTTTCATGATTCAAGATCTTAAAAATGCATTAATAATCGTAATTATCAATATGTTATTTACGTAAAAGCGGATAAATATTTATATATCTTGTTTTTAAGGCAAGTTTAAAACCTTCATATATAATTATTGAATGTTTTACCCAGATTTAAAACATATAGTTGGCAATTTAGCAAATAATATAATCTTCTAATATTATTATTATCATTATTACATACTAAGCTACAACCCAAATGGAAAAACAGGGTCCTATAAGCCCAAAGGCTACAACAAGGAGAGTAGCTCAGTGAGGAAAGGAAATAAGGAAATAAATAAACTACATGAGAAGTAATAAAAAAAAATATTTTAAGAACAGTAGCACA
>NC_090738.1:127907458-127917458 GCF_036898095.1 Palaemon carinicauda | reverse complement strand
TTTTAAAGCTTCTGTTGATTAAAAGTTGGCCTTTTTCTACTAATGGGTTGGCCTTTTAAACCTTCTGTTGATTAGAAGTTGGCCTTTTTCTACTAATGGGTTGGCCTTTTAAAGCTTCTGTTGATTAGTAGTTGGCCTTTTTCTACTAATGGGTTGGCCTTTTAGAGTTCCTGTTGATTAGAAGTTGGCCTTTTTCTACTAATGGGTTGGCCTTTTAAAGCTTCTGTTGATTAAAAGTTGGCCTTTTTCTACTAATGGGTTGGCCTTTTAAACCTTCTGTTGATTAGAAGTTGGCCTTTTTCTACTAATGGGTTGGCCTTTTAAAGCTTCTGTTGAGAAGTTGGCCTTTTTCTACTAATGGGTTGCCTTTTAGAGTTCCTGTTGATTAGAAGTTGGCCTTTTTCTACTAATGGGTTGGCCTTTTAAAGCTTCTGTTGATTAAAAGTTGGCCTTTTTCTACTAATGGGTTGGCCTTTTAAACCTTCTGTTGATTAGAAGTTGGCCTTTTTCTACTAATGGGTTGGCCTTTTAAAGCTTCTGTTGATTAGTAGTTGGCCTTTTTCTACTAATGGGTTGGCCTTTTAAAGCTTCTGTTGATTAGTAGTTGGCCTTTTTCTACTAATGGGTTGGCCTTTTAGAGTTCCTGTTGATTAGAAGTTGGCCTTTTTCTACTAATGGGTTGGCCTTTTAAAGCTTCTGTTGATTAAAAGTTGGCCTTTTTCTACTAATGGGTTGGCCTTTTAAACCTTCTGTTGATTAGAAGTTGGCCTTTTTTCTACTAATGGGTTGGCCTTTTAAAGCTTCTGTTGAGAAGTTGGCCTTTTTCTACTAATGGGTTGGCCTTTTAGAGTTCCTGTTGATTAGAAGTTGGCCTTTTTCTACTAATGGGTTGGCCTTTTAAAGCTTCTGTTGATTAAAAGTTGGCCTTTTTCTACTAATGGGTTGGCCTTTTAAACCTTCTGTTGATTAGAAGTTGGCCTTTTTCTACTAATGGGTTGGCCTTTTAAAGCTTCTGTTGAGAAGTTGGCCTTTTTCTACTAATGGGTTGGCCTTTTAGAGTTCCTGTTGATTAGAAGTTGGCCTTTTTCTACTAATGGGTTGGCCTTTTAAAGCTTCTGTTGATTAAAAGTTGGCCTTTTTCTACTAATGGGTTGGCCTTTTAAACCTTCTGTTGATTAGAAGTTGGCCTTTTTCTACTAATGGGTCGGCCTTTTAAAGCTTCTGTTAATTAGAAGTTGGCCTTTTTCTACTAATGGGTTTGCCTTTTTCTACTAATGGGTTGGCCTTTTAAAGCTTCTGTTGATTAGTAGTTGGCCTTTTTCTACTAATGGGTTTGCCTTTTTCTACTAATGGGTTGGCCTTTTAAAGCTTCTGTTGATTAGAAGTTGGCCTTTTTCTACTAATGGGTTGCCTTTTAAAGCTTCTGTTGATTAGAAGTTGGCCTTTTTCTACTAATGGGTTTGCCTTTTTCTACTAATGGGTTGGCCTTTTAAAGCTTCTGTTGATTAGAAGTTGGCCTTTTTCTACTAATGGGTTGGCCTTTTAAAGCTTCTGTTGATTAGAAGTTGGCCTTTTTCTACTAATGGGTTGGCCTTTTAAAGCTTCTGTTGATTAGAAGTTGGCCTTTGTCTAATAATGGGTTGGCCTTTTAAAGCTTCTGTTTAATAGAAGATGGCCTTTTCTACTAATGGGTTGGCCTTTTAAGCTTTTGTTGATTAGAAGTTGCCCTTTTCCACTAATGGGTTGGCCTTTTACAGCTTCTGTTGAGAAGTTGGCCTTTTTCTACTAATGGGTTGGCCTTTTAAAGCTTCTGTTGATTAGAAGTTGGCCTTTTTCTACTAATGGGTTGGCCTTTTAAAGCTTCTGTTGATTAGAAGTTGGCCTTTTTCTACTAATGGGTTGGCCTTTTAAAGCTTCTGTTGAGAAGTTGGCCTTTTTCTACTAATGGGTTGGCCTTTTAAAGCTTCTGCTGATTAGAAGTTGGCCTTTTTCTACTAATGGGTTGGCCTTTTAAAGCTTCTGTTGAGAAGTTTGCCTTTTTCTACTAATGGGTTGGCCTTTTAAAGCTTCTGTTGATTAGAAGTTGGCCTTTTTCTATTACTGGGTTGGCCTTTTAAAGCTTCTGTTGATTAGAAGTTGGCCTTTTTCTACTAATGGGTTGGCCTTTTAAAGCTTCTGTTGATTAGAAGTTGCCCTTTTCCACTAATGGGTTGGCCTTTTACAGCTTCTGTTGAGAAGTTGGCCTTTTTCTACTAATGGGTTGGCCTTTTAAAGCTTCTGTTGATTAGAAGTTGGCCTTTTTCTACTAATGGGTTGGCCTTTTAAAGCTTCTGTTGATTATAAGTTGGCCTTTTTCTACTAATGGGTTGGCCTTTTAAAGCTTCTGTTGATTAGTAGTTGGCCTTTTTCTAGTAATGGGTTGGCCTTTTAAAGCTTCTGTTGATTAGAAGTTGGCCTTTTTCTACTAATGGGTTTGCCTTTTTCTACTAATGGGTTGGCCTTTTAAAGCTTCTGTTGATTAGTAGTTGGCCTTTTTCTACTAATGGGTTGGCCTTTTAAAGCTTCTGTTGATTAGAAGTTGGCCTTTTTCTACTAATGGGTTGGCCTTTTAAAGCTTCTGTTGATTAGAAGTTGGCCTTTTTCTACTAATGGGTTGGCCTTTTAAAGCTTCTGTTGATTAGAAGTTGGCCTTTTTCTACTAATGGGTTGGCCTTTTAAAGCTTCTGTTGATTAGAAGTTGGCCTTTGTCTAATAATGGGTTGGCCTTTTAAAGCTTCTGTTTAATAGAAGATGGCCTTTTCTACTAATGGGTTGGCCTTTTAAAGCTTTTGTTGATTAGAAGTTGCCCTTTTCCACTAATGGGTTGGCCTTTTACAGCTTCTGTTGAGAAGTTGGCCTTTTTCTACTAATGGGTTGGCCTTTTAAAGCTTCTGTTGATTAGAAGTTGGCCTTTTTCTACTAATGGGTTGGCCTTTTAAAGCTTCTGTTGATTAGAAGTTGGCCTTTTTCTACTAATGGGTTGGCCTTTTAAAGCTTCTGTTGAGAAGTTGGCCTTTTTCTACTAATGGGTTGGCCTTTTAAAGCTTCTGCTGATTAGAAGTTGGCCTTTTTCTACTAATGGGTTGGCCTTTTAAAGCTTCTGTTGAGAAGTTTGCCTTTTTCTACTAATGGGTTGGCCTTTTAAAGCTTCTGTTGATTAGAAGTTGGCCTTTTTCTACTACTGGGTTGGCCTTTTAAAGCTTCTGTTGATTATAAGTCGGCCTTTTTCTACTAATGGGTTGGCCTTTTAAAGCTTCTGTTGATTAGTAGTTGGCCTTTTTCTAGTAATGGGTTGGCCTTTTAAAGCTTCTGTTGATTAGAAGTTGGCCTTTTTCTACTAATGGGTTGGCCTTTTAAAGCTTCTGTTGATTAGAAGTTGGCCTTTTTCTACTAATGGGTTGGCCTTTTAAAGCTTCTGTTGATTAGAAGTTGGCCTTTTTCTACTAATGGGTTGGCCTTTTAAAGCTTCTGTTTAATAGAAGATGGCCTTTTCTACTAATGGGTTGGCCTTTTAAAGCTTTTGTTGATTAGAAGTTGCCCTTTTCCACTAATGGGTTGGCCTTTTACAGCTTCTGTTGAGAAGTTGGCCTTTTTCTACTAATGGGTTGGCCTTTTAAAGCTTCTGTTGATTAGAAGTTGGCCTTTCTCTACTAATGGGTTGGCCTTTTAAAGCTTCTGTTGATTAGAAGTTGGCCTTTCTCTACTAATGGGTTGGCCTTTTAAAGCTTCTGTTGATTAGTAGTTGGCCTTTTTCTACTAATGGGTTGGCCTTTTAAAGCTTCTGTTGATTAGAAGTTGGCCTTTTTCTACTAATGGGTTGGCCTTTTAAAGCTTCTACTGATTAGAAGTTGGCCTTTTTCTACTAATGGGTTGGCCTTTTAAAGCTTCTGTTGAATAGAAGTTGGCCTTTTTCTACTAATGGGTTGGCCTTTTAAAGCTTCTGTTGAATAGAAGTTGGCCTTTTTCTCATTTAGAAAACCTGGCAACACTGATTATGGTTTTCTCATTTAGAAAACCTTGGCAACACTGATTATGATCACCAGCTCGGGAACCAATCGCTTTTTCCAGGGAAGGTGAGTGTTTGACTTTGAATAAACACGTGTACGGACACGCACGGACACACGCACGTTTACGTGTAATACAGGTGTAAGGCATCTGCATAAAATTATGTTCTTTCATTAATCTTCCTGTCCAATTTATCTTGTGTTTGGGTGTGTTGTTGTAAGTCAGGGAAACTTAAACATGTTTATGTTTTGTTTGTTTACTCTGTTTCAAGCATATGTATGTATGTATATATATACATATATATATATATATATATATATATATAATATATATATATATATATATATATATATATATATAACAACAATAAATACAGCCGTATCTAATCCACTGTAGTACAAAGACCTCATACAGGTCCTTTCCATGTCTGGGCCATCGCGGATTGGTGATGGTGGGAGACTTTTGTCTGATCGCTCATCGCAAACCAATCTAGTATGAGTGTCCCTGAATAGTACAGCTTTGCTGATCAAGGTGATAATTAAACCCTTTTACCAAGTTAAAGTAGCCTCATTCAGAAAGGGGTTTGTGTGCACAAACACACAGAGAGAGAGAGAGAGAGAGAGAAGAGAGAGAGAGAGAGAGAGAGAGAGAGAGAGAGAGAGAGAGAGAAATAATTCTCCATTATTCCTGATGATGTAAATTACTCTGTGTGTGAGAGAGAGAGAGAGAGAGAGAGAGAGAGAGAGAGAGAGAAGAGAGAGAGAGAGAGAGAGAGAGAGGGATAATTCGCAATTGTTCCAGATGATGTAAATTATTCTGGAGAGAGAGAGAGAGAGAGAGAGAGAGAGAGAGAGAGAGAGGAGAGAGAGAGAGAGAGAGAGAGAGAGAGAGAGAACAATTCTCCATTATTCCAGATGATGTAAATTACTCTGAGAGAGAGAGAGAGAGAGAGAGAGAGAGAGAGAGAGAGAGAGAGAGAGAGAGAGAGAGAGAGAGAGAGAGAGAAGTCAGACGTACAAAACCATTATCAGAGCAAATCACAATAAACAGGGCAAAAGCCACAAAGGGAAAAAGGTGAGTGGTTTACTCACCGGGGATAATATATGTACATAAACAAAGCCAAAGTCAAGTGACATAAGAGCCATGGAGAACTATATTTCTGAGGAATTTTGAACCTTATGGATGCGAAGAATTATCAGACGACAATATCATCCATTTAGCCGGCGTTCGTTTTAATACATTTTGGATATGAGTTGAGGAGCAGACATTAAGAGAATGTTTATAATGATTAATGTCCTCGTAATAAATATTACAATCATTGTTCTCGCAAAAAAAAAAAAAAAAAAAAAAAAAAAAAAAAAAAAAAAAAAAGAGAGAGAGAGAGAGAGAGAGAGAGAGAGAGAGAGAGAGAGAGAGAGAGAGAGAGAGAGAGAGAGCGTTAACTCTACACTCAGGCACACTATTCTATGTCTCTTTAAAGGCTTAAAGGCCGCTCATGAATGGCAGAGGCAAGGGTCAGTGGCATTAACCTAGCAAGCAGGATAATGCCCTAGAGAATGGCCGTATATATATATATATATATATATATATATATATATATATATATATATATATATATATATATATATGTGTGTGTGTGTGTGTGTGTGTGTGTGATTAGTGGTCAAGCCCCCTCTCCACCCAAGCTAGGACAAGGGAGGGTCAGGCAATGGTTGCTGATGACTCAGCAGATAAGCCTACAGGCTCCCCCAAATCTCTGCTTTTTTTTTTTTTTTTAAAGTTTTTATGGGTTGAATATGAAAGATCTGTTTCAATACTGTTACAATTTTCAAAATATTGTATTTCAATTGTTCATTACTTCTCTTGTAGTTTATTTAGTTCCTTATTTCCTTTACTCAATAAGCTGTTTTACCATGTTGAAGCCCTTAGACTTATACCATCCTGCTTTCCCAACTAGGGTTGTGGCTTAGCTACTAGTAATAATAATAATAATAATAATAATAATAATAATAATAATAATAATAATAATAATAATAATAATAATAGGGACTAAAATATGATGTCATAGGAAAGGAAATAAAGAAACATAGACTAGTGTGCCTGCGTATACCCTCAAGCAAGAGAACTCTACCCGAAGACAGTGGAAGACCATGGTATAGAGGCTATGGCACTACCCAAGACTGGAGAACAATGGTTTGATTTTGGAGTGTCCCTCTCCTATAAAAGATGCTTACCATAAGGTAGTTAATGTCTTCTACCATCCCCATGTGGAGAGAAACCATGGACAATTGCAGTACAGTAGAGTAGTTAACCCTTTAAGTGATGGGTGAAGAAGAATTATTCGGTTAGTGTTGTCAGGTGTTTAAGAAAAGAGGAGAATGTGTAAAGAATGAGCTAGACTATTCGGTGTGTGTGTAAGCAAAGCCTTCAAACACGAATATTACACAGCTCTCAAGAAATAAATTTAGATAGCTTCAATTCTATATGAAATAAAGGTCAATCAAGGTAGTATGTTGTTAAGGTCATTTAAATGCAGTGAGTTGTTAAGGTCATCTAAAGGCAGTAAGTTGTTAAGGTCATCTAAAGGCAGTAAGTTGTTAAGGTCGTCTGAGGGCAGTAAGTTGTTAAGGTCATCTAAAGGCAGTAAGTTGTTATAGTAATCTAAAAGCATTAAGTTGTTAAGGTCATCTAAAGGCAGTAAGTTGTTAAGGTCATCTAAAGGCAGTAAGTTGTGAAGGTCATCTAAAGGTAGTAAGTTATGAAGGTCATCTAAAAGCAGTAAGTTGTTAAGGTCATCTAAAGGCAGTAACTTGTTAAGGTCATCTAAAGGCAGTAAGTTGTTAAGGTCGTCTAAGGGCAGTAAGTTATGAAGGTCATCTAAAAGCAGTAAGTTGTTAAGGTCATCTAAAGGCAGTAAGTTGTTAAGGTCGTCTAAGGGCAGTAAGTTGTTAAGGTCATCTAAAGGCAGTAAGTTGTTAAGGTCATCTAAAGGCAGTAAGTTATGAAGGTCATCTAAAAGCAGTAAGTTGTTAAGGTCATCTAAAGGCAGTAACTTGTTAAGGTCATCTAAAGGCAGTAAGTTGTTAAGGTCGTCTAAGGGCAGTAAGTTGTTAAGGTCACCTAAAGGCAGTAAGTTATGAAGGTCATCTAAAAGCAGTAAGTTGTTAAGGTCATCTAAAGGCAGTAACTTGTTAAGGTCATCTAAAGGCAGTAAGTTGTTAAGGTCATCTAAAGGCAGTAAGTTGTTAAGGTCATCTAAAAGCAGTAAGTTGTTATATTAATATAAAGGCAGTAAGTTGTTAAGGTCGTCTAAAGTCAGTAAGTTGTTAAGGTCATCTAAAGTCAGTAAGTTGTCAAGGTCATCTAAAGTCAGTAAGCTGTTAAAGTCGTCTAAAGGCAGTAAGTTGTTAAGGTCATCTAAAGGCAGTAAGTTGTTAAGGTCATCTAAAGTCAGTAATTTGTTCAGGTCATCTAAAGTCAGTAAGTTGTCAAGGTCATCTAAAGTCAGTAAGTTGTTAAGGTCATATAAAGGCAGTAAGTTGTTAAGGTCATCTAAGGGCAGTAAGTTGTTAAGGTCATGTAAAGTCAATAAGTTTTTAAGGTCGTCTAAGGACAGTAAGCTCCCCTCTCCCTAAGAAGCTTACGTGGTTATCCAAGGTGTGAAAGTTCAAAAGAACAAAAGAATAAAGATCTTGAAGGGCAGAAGGTATAAAGTCCTCCTCAGGCAAGAGTTGACAGTGATTTGGAAGGGTTAAAGTAAGGTTAGATGAGGCTGAAGTGATTAATGGTCGGGTTTAAAAGCCATTTGGTATCATTACAGATTTAATCTCCCACATACACATACACAAACAAAGTTATTATACGATAAACAATTTACGAAAAACATGAATATCTTTAACACAAAAGCAAACAATAAACATGTTATCATATGATAAACAATTTACGAAAAGCATGAATATATCTAACATACCCACAAACACAAACACTAAACATTTTATCATATGATAAACAAATTACGAAATACATGACTATATCTAACATACCCATAGACACAAACACTAATGTTATCATAGGATAAACAATTTATGAAATTTATGAAATTTATGACTACCGTAAATCTTCCAAAATAAAGTGAAGAGTATAATAACGTTTACTCTATACAATGGCGATATCAGACAGTCAGTCTCTCTCTCTCTCTCTCTCTCTCTCTCTCTCTCTCTCTCTCTCTCTCTCTCTCTCTCTGGAGATGAATTATCTTTAGCTCGCTCAAAAATATTTCACTGGATATAAAGAGATCTTGAAAACCTTCACTGTTTTATTTGCATTCAAGAAAACTTCAGAAGATTTTAGAGCAAAGAAAATTATTTCGATACAATTTTCTTTACAATTTAAAAACTGCATGAAAATATAACCTTTCATACGATAGTTTCAACATCGTAAATTCTTATCATAACCTTCTGTTTAAGATATATTTCATCTTTGGGAATAAATTCTTGTTTCAACGTAATTCATGTTATTATTATCATCACTATAGTCCATTTCTTTTAGCGAGGCAGATTTGCACCGACTCGCAGCGATGCCCTTTTATCTCGGAAAAGTTTCCTGATCGCTGATTGGTTAGAATTATCTTGTCCAACCAATTAGCGATCAGGAAACTTTTACGAGCTAAAAGGGCACCGCTGCGAGTCGGTGCAAATAAGCCTCGCTAAAAGAAATGGACTATAGTGTATGCGACCCGTCAAAAATGATAAATATGCATATACACGCATACACACACATTCTACCCTTCCCATCCCGCCCCCCTTTCCTACCTAAACCAGCTGGTTAGGTAATTTGTGGGAGATTGTGGTTTGCGAGCGTACCTCTCAGGGGAACCCCTCTCACCAGGGTGTGATTACTCCCTTCTGCCGCTCTGCATGACAGGAAAGAAATATATGTGTGTGTGTGTATATATATATATATATATATATATATATATATATATATATATATATATATATATATATATATGTATGTGCGTATATATATATATGTATCTATATATATATACATATATATATCTATATATATATATATATATATATATATATATATATATATATATATATATCTATATATATATATATATATATATATATATATATATATATATATATATATATATATATATGTGCGTGTATATATATATACATATATATAGATAGATAGATAGATAGATGTATAGATAGACAATTGATCTTTATTATATCGAGAATTATTATCATTATTACTATTATTAATATTAGTATCATTATTATCATTAATAATATTACTACCTAAGCTACAGCCCAAGTTGGATAAGCAGCAGGATGCAATAAGCCCAAGGTAACGTTACCTTACTATTACAATCAACCTTCCACGTGCCATTTTGTTCAGTTCTATTTTAGATAAACAGATTTTTCCCAAACACAAGAAAGTTTATTTCACAGAGCAAATTACATTTCCCTTTCATCTCCAGTGTGATAAACAAACTGTTTTCTGCCTTATAAAAACATGTAAATCCCACCCCTAATATTTTATTATAAATAGTCATTTGATATCCCGATGTTCTATTTCAAAGAAAGTTCAATTTTCTCTCTAGCTCTGGTAAACAGGTCTTCTAGGAGCAGGACACTCCAAAATCAAACCATTGGTCTCTAGTCTTGGGTAGTGTCATAACCCTCTGTACCATGGTCTTCCAATGTCTTGGATTAGAGATCTCTTGCTTGAAGGTACACCCGAGCACACTATAAATATTCACTTGATATCTCAATGTTATATTTTCAAAGAGAATTCAATTTTCTCTGTATGGTAAGCAGCTCTTCTAGGAGAAGGGCACTCCAACATCAAACCATTCTTCTCTAGTCTTGGGTGGTGCCATAGCCTCTGTACCCTGGTCTTCCACTGTCTTGTGTTGGAGTTCTCTTGCTTGAGGGTA
>NC_090738.1:127899958-127902458 GCF_036898095.1 Palaemon carinicauda | reverse complement strand
ATTGTTAGATAAACTTACTAATATTGTCAATAATAATAATGTACTCATATTAGCCAAATTTATTAAAGCAAATTGGTAAATAATAAGAGTAACGAATCACAATAGTCTGCATTAATAAAATTGATTAAAACTCATATTTTCTTAAAAGGTAACATCTAAAACTGATCCAACAACAGTTTTTGCAAACTTCAATATGTGTGTGTATATATATATATATATATATATATATATATATATATATATATATATATATATTTATGTGTGTGTGAGAATGTGTGTGTTTGTGTTACTACTTCTAACTATAATCAAAGTTCAATCTTTATCTATATACGTATCATATGTGTATATGTGTATCTACACATATGTATATATCACTCACACACAGACATATATATACAGTACTGTGTGTGTATATATATATATATATATATATATATATATATATATATATATATATATATATATATATATATATATATATATATATAAACACACGAATTATTATACATAAATATATATGTTTGTCGTTGTGTATAAACATCAAAGGATGAAATACCAACCTGAAATTTCAGGACTGGACATTGAAAAACCAAATACTACTCACCACCACCACCGTGCCCGTCACAGCTGACCTCCAAAACCCCTCCAGCCTTTGGATCTCGCCCCATTACAGAATCCATCACGCCCACAGAATTTGGAATCACTAACCTGCAAATGGACAATGAATATCATCTTAAACATCAAGTGTTCGACAATAAATACCATCTTGAACATCAAGTAGTCTAACATAAGATTCTTCTATTACTTGTCTTTGAAGGGCTTTCATTTCTGCTGAAGTGTTGACAGAATGAAAAGCTTTCTCACAGTGTATAAATGCAATAAATGATGTGGCTAAATTCATGATGAAATTCAATACAGGTTTCTAAGAACCCAGATATCAATGAAAATTATTTTTGTTGGTAATGTTGATATAGTTTTCTTTGAGATATTATTTTAATTGCATTGCAGTAACAGTCTTAGTTATTTTCTTAATCATACTTGATCTCTTGCTCGAGGGTACACACGATTTAAATGCCGCACATGAATGGCAGAGGCAAGGGACAGTGATATAGCCTTATCAAGCAAGACAATGCCCTAGTGACTGACCATATTACATATGATCAGCACCCAAGCTAGGACCAAGGAGGGTCAGACAGTGGCTGCTGATGACTCAGCAGATAGACCTATAGGCTCCCTCAAAGCCTCCATCCGTAGCTCACGAGGATGGTGAGGTTGCACCGGCCCACGAAACTAATGAGTTTGAGCAGGACTCGAACCCCAGCCTGGCGTTCACCAGTCAGGGACGTTACCGCATCGACCACCACAACCACACTATTCAGTCTTGTTTCTCTTCCTCTTGTTATTTTGAAGTTATTATAATTTATATATGGAAGATTTATTATAATGTATTATTGTTCTTAAAATTTTCTTGTAGTTTGTTTCCTTATCGCCTTTCCTACCTGGGCTATTTTCCCTGTTGGAGCCCTTGGGCTTATATCATCCTGTTTTTCCAACTAGGTTGTAGCTTAGCAAGTCATAATAATAATAATAACATCATTATCTTCATTGTTATTATTGATGTTATAATTATCAAGTTTATTGCTACCAATGTCAATATTATTATTATTAATATTATTATTATTATTATTATTATCATCATTTTATCATCAATATCATAATCATCATTATTACAGTAGTTGTTGGTTTAATAACAACAACAACAACAACAACAACAACCCACAGATAAAGCATGGAAGAATTTATTAATAAAATATAACAACAACTACATAATCATTGCAGCCATAACGTTCTATGAAATAGAACAAGTTTTACAAGCTAATAATAATAATAATAATAATAATAATAATAATAATAATAATAATAACACAAGCATTGCAACCCCAACGTTCTACGGAATGCAAGAACTTTTAAAATCCCCTTCAAGGTCAAATCTTCGGCGGTGTCAAAGGGGTCAGCGTCCTTCGCCCAAATGGTTGGTTCCCTGGTAAGCTGGAATTCTCACCTGTACGCTGGATGGATGCATACGTGACCTATATCATATAGTCTTCGTTCTGGCCTCTGAGAGCTGTGGCATTAACCCGTTTTGTATAGCAGTAGTGGTAGATGTGGTAGAGGTATGGTTAATGATAGTTGTAATATTAAAAATTATGATATTAGTAATCTCCCATATATACTAAAGACCAAGTGTCTGGCTATCTATGTATCTATCTATCTATGTATGTATCTATCTATCTATCAATCTATCTATATCTATATATATATATGTGTGTGTGTATATACATATATATATTTATGTATACACATATTTATATACATATATATATATATATTATAATAAATATATATATATATATATATATATATATATATATATATATATACATGTATATATGTGTATATATACACATATATATATATACATATATATATATATACATTA
>NC_090738.1:127881180-127891958 GCF_036898095.1 Palaemon carinicauda | reverse complement strand
CCTTATCTGCACGACTTGGTATCTAAAGCTATTTCCTTAATTACAGAGAGAGAGAGAGAGAGAGAGAGAGAGAGAGAGAGAGAGAGAGAGGCAAACGAACCTTAAAGAAAAGTGGGTTGAGTTTATGGAGGAATAAAATCATTTAATATCTTCTAGTATTTCGTGGAATAATTTTGATTCCTCATCGAAACATTTATGTGTATATCTCTAGATTATCCTGTCGATGTTTTCATAAACCCAATGTTATACATTTCACTTATTGCTATTTCTAATTTGTATAAATCTCCTTTCACATAATTTATATTAATTTTAATTATTGTATTAAAAAGTCTATTTAGAATTTTATTTAATTCTAAACATGTTATGCATAAATCCTTTGGAATAATAATGATTATAGTTTGAGATTTAGATTTATACCAATACTTTTATTTGAATTCCAAGAATTTATATGCGTGTGCGTGTGTTTGTGTGTGTTGTTAGTCTTTTACATGATCGAAAATAAAATACTAATTGAATTGCGATACGAATTTTATAATGTTCACTAATTCAACTGAAGCTCACTTATAAATAACTTTTTGAATATATTTTTTCCCAATAGTTTTAGATTGAAACCAATCTGTTTGTAAATAAGAAAGATGTAGAAGTCGGAAGTAACCCTAAAATAACATTGTTTCATTGGGGCCGAGTCATGCCACATGAAGAAAAATAATTTAGGACTTGGATAAAATTTCATATAGTACGATATTCTAATCTTATTCTGTTTTGGATTTTAAGTTTTTTTTTTTTATTAATGGTTGTAAGTGGAAAGAAAAAATATTGAAGCCAGTTTAGCTTTGTGAATATATTAGCGTGATATAGCATTAAAAAAAAACTTTCACTTTTAATTGCATTGCAATTTATTTACAATTCCTTCAGTACCAATTATTCACACATTAGTTTCTGTTGTCTATTTAAAATCTAAATATACATAAATAATGAATATCGATAATAATTACTATAATGAATTCAAAAGTTTGAATACGGATATAATAGAAATTAGAGATCTATCCGATTATATAGATCTTCAAATCTTTAGTTATTTATTTCATTTTGATAAAAAAGTTATTCCTTGGGAAATGGAGGATAATATAGATTTATTAAAACAACAAATTAGTCAGATTGATCGGTTATACTTCATTGATAACTATATATACGACAATAATGATGTGCAGTACAGAGAGAATAATTACGTATTGTCTTTCCAATCAAAATATTATAATAGTGATAATTTGAAACTTTATATAAATTTAAATGTTAATGTTATTGAAAAAATTTTAAGTCGTGATTATCTAAGTATATGTGGTAAAATGTTTATAACACCCAATTTTAATATATTTGCTCATTTTTTTTTTCGTCAAATAATAAAAGTTATTGTCTGTAATTGGGAAAATCACCATAATCCAAAGAAACTTCATGAATTCCTGGATGAAAATGAACAAGAATTGTTCAAAAGACCTCAAACTTTAGAATATCTATGTCTTCTTCAATTGTCACACGAAAATATATGGCATTTACCAAAAAAAAAAAAATAAATAAATAGATTTATTCAAACTAACCATATAATTAAACAATTTAATACTAGCAAATGTAAAAACATAATGGAATTTGTTGTATTCTAATAATGATATTTATTATCATTTATTATCTAAAATATATGTCATTTATGCATTTTCTTAAAATATATGTTTGTTTTATTATAAATCTACTAAAAATCTAATTTATTTAGTTAATTGATTATTTATTGTACAACACAAGAGCAACATATTATGTGATATGGCGTGTTGAACCTATAAAATGCATATATATATATATATATATATATACATATATATATATATATATATATATATACACATATATATATATATATATATAACGGATTTTGAGCGAAGCGAAAAATCTATTTTTGGGTTAGATGGCCATGTCGTCCTGATGGAAGTTCCTATAGGGTGGCTTCCTAGGGTATATTACAACTACGGCGATATTCCCAGAGAACTTACCTTAAGGTACCAGAATTCTAATTCCTGGAGCGAGTATCCCTCGTGAAAGGGATATCGCGACATATCAGAGGACGTATTCTTGACACGCCACATGGCAATCTGCATCCTGGACAGAGATTTCGTCTCATAGGAGGCGATTGGCAAGAACGAATTCGGGAAAGAAAAAGGGGGAGCCGCTCCCAAGGCTCCCTATCTTCCGATTCGTATGCGTGCCTGGCGCCAATCCTGGCACCATCTGTATTCCTTGTAGCGTACACGAGGTGCTACAGATACTGTATGTAGGGAGGGGTCCTACGGCCTTTCTTAGAAAGGCAAGGGCGGGTCCATCAGGACGACATGGCCATCTCACCCAAAAATAGATTTTTCGCTTCGCTCAAAATCCGTTTTTTGGGCTCAAGCCATGTCGTCCTGATGGAAGTATACCAGAGCATTACTGTATCTGTGGATTCTCAGAACGTGCCGTACTCCCCGGATGTAATTTTTCCCGGTCGACTACCTAGAGTTACCGTACATCTTTTCAACTAACTATAATCCATGTTAGAGCTTCCTGCCCCCTACAGGGAAGAGTCCTACTAGACTCTGGAAAAGTCTCGAAGAGTACATATACCTATGTATGAATACCAGGCAAGCTAATATAGTGGTCTCGCCCTTTATTAAGTAAAGCATAGTTTGTAAAGAACCACTGCGTCAATATGAAATATCGACCAGTTCTCCGCACAATACTTGTATTGGACAAAGGTTTTATATCCGCATAGGAGGAAAACCAATGCAACATGGCTTGCATAAAGGAACAATTCTATTAGAATTATCCCAGATAAGGTACATAGAATGAATGCTCAATTAAACCAATAAATTGACACAGGTGAAGGAGACGCAAGGTTCTCAAGAACCAGTTTATTGACAGGCAATAAATAGATAGGTTAACCACAATTATATATATATATATATATATATATATATATATATATATATATATATATATATATATATATATATATATATATATATATATATATATATACATAAGAAGAGGATAACCCAAAACTTTAAGCATAAGTATGATAGTAAACAGAGCTTGTTTGTCTGAAAGAAAAAACATTAAATGCCACTTTTAAGATACCGAGGTATCAAAGTCATAAAAGTCTGTATTACAAATCAATGACATCAGCGTTAGAAACGCTCGGCACACATGTCTGCACTTATGCTAGGTTCACCTTCGGAAATGGAACAGTCTACATGGGCAACACAGTGCCCTCACTTAGTTTGTAGTACAGTATGTAACTACACACTCACCCTGGAATTAATCGTCCCAATTAAGACCACTGTTCCTCGCAGAGTTAAACAGTAGGGTTAACACCGCGACCCACTGCTACCACAGATCTCTTTAGTTCCTCTACTTGCTTCGCATAGTGGCGAAAGAACACTCTGGAAGACTTCCAGCCAGTGTATGAACGGAGATGTTCAAAATCCATACAATTAAAGAAATTTAAGGATGAGGCAACTTTCCTCGGATCGTGACCTGCGAGTGTATTGTCAGGATCCGCTCTGCGAATAAAATATGTGATTTTCGCTCTGAGTTGATTCAGAGATAAATTTGAGCCTGATGTTTCTCCCCTGAATAGTTGACCACCCTTGAAGTCTGAAGTTCTATGAAGATAGACCTTTAGGCATTCTACTGGACATAGAGATGCATCTTCTTTCAGAGGGCAGATTCTCCAGGGACCCCACCTGTTGGTGGGTAACTCATTCTTGGCGAGAAACGTAGGATCCGGGAACAGGTTCAGTTCTCCCCCATCCAGGAACTGAACAAGACCTGCCTCTCTCGAGAGGGCTACAATCTCACTAACCCTGGCCCCTGACGCGAGTGCAAAATAGGAAAATAACTTTTTGTGTCAAATCCTTTAACGCACACTCTTCATTGCTCAACCGAGAAGCGAAATGAAGAACTTGTCTAAATACCATGAAATGGGCTTTGGAGGTGCTGAAGGTCTGAGCCTAGCACAGGCTTTCGGGACTTTATTAAAGATCTCGTTACCTAGGTCGACCTGGAAGGCATATAGAATGGGTCTTGTCAAAGCAGACTTACACGCTGAAATCGTGTTAGCTGTCAATCCTTGACCATGGAGGTGGAGAACAAAGATAAGCAGAAGTCTGTCAAGATCTCCTGCGGATTCTTCGCCTTGACAAAAGGCCACCCATTTTCTCCAAGATGACTCATATTGCCTTCTAGTAGATTTGCACTTATATTCCTCAAGGAAGTCTATGCTGGCTTTCGAAATCCCGAAACTCTTTCTCACCGCTAGGGAGAGAAAATCATGAGCTGCAGGGTCCGGGTTTTCTGTAATGAAGCGCAGACAGTTGACTTCTGGACTCACTGGGTCAGAACTGGATCTGGTAGCGGTACAAACTTCAGCTACAGTTCCAATGCCAGAGGGAACCACACGCTGTACGGCCACTTGTGGGCCACTATTGCCGCTACCCCTTGAAGGATCTCAGTTTGTTGAGGACCCTCAACAGAAGGTTGTGAGGAGGGAACAGATAAATCTTGGACCATCTGTTCCAGTCGAGGGACATCGCGTCCACTGCTTCCGCTAAGGGGTCCTCGTACGGGGCACGTACAGGGGCAACTTCTTGTTGTCTTTCGTCGCAAAGAGGTCTATCTGCAGTTCTGGGACTGATTCAGAATGAAGGAGAATGATCCTGCGTCTAAGGACCATTCCGACTCTATCGGTGTGAACCTGGATAGAGCGTCCGCTGTCACGTTGCGGACTCCTTGAAGGTGAACTGCCGACAGGTACCACTTCTTCTTTTCCACCAATCGGAAGATGGCCAACATCACCAGGTTGAGAGGTGGTGACCTCGATCCTTGTCGATTCAAGTATCTCACAACTACCTCGCTGTCCATCACCAACCTTATGTGGATCGAGTGACGCGGGGAGACTTTCTTTAAGGTGAGGAGCACTGCCCCAGCTTCTAGAAAGTTTTATGTGAAAGGTCTTGAATAGCTTGGACCAAGTCGCCTGGACTTTTTTCCGATGAGAGTGACCTCCCCATCCCTCCTTCGAGGCGTCTGAGTGAATCGTCACCGACGGGGGAGGTGGCTGAAGAAGAACCGACTTCTTTAGATGTCTGGCTTGGGACCAAGGCCTGAGAAGAGTACTTAGCCGAAGCAGCTGGTCTTCTCAGATCTCTTCGCGCGTTTGATGCATAACTTCTCCAAACTCCTATTGCATCCTTTAGCTGTGCTCTTAGCACTGGGTCTGTCACCGAAGCAAACTGGAGAGAGCGCAGTACCCTCTCCTGCTCGCGTCTTGATATCCTTTCGGAATCTAGAAGTCTCTTGACAGAACCCGCTATCTCCTTCCTTTTCTTCGCGCGGATGGAGAAACGGTGTGACAAAAGGTCCCAGTGGCTTCCCAGCCACTGGAACTTTTGAGATGGAGAAAGTCGAGACTTTTTTCTGTTGATCTTGAAGCCTAGGTACTCTAGGAACTGGATCACTTGACTGGAAGCTTGCAAGCATTCTGTCTCGGATGCTGCCCACACCAACCAGTCGTCCAGGTAGGCTACTACCTGAATTCCCTTTAGGCGTAATTGTTTGAGAGCTACGCTCGCAAGCTTCGTAAAAATCCTTGGGGCTATGTTTAGCCCGAATGGCATGGCTCCGAAGGCGTATAGTCTTCGTTGTCGCCTGAACCCTAGGTAGGGGGAGAGTCGATGGCTAATTGGAATGTGCCAATAGGCGTCTGACAAGTCTATAGAGACGGAATATGCCCTCATGGGCAGTAAGGTCCTCATGTGTTGCAGTGTTAGCATTTTGAATTTGCAATTCACTATGAACTTGTTGAGTGGCGACAAGTCCAGAATGACTCTGAGCTTTTCCGAGTCTTTCTTGGGAACAAAAAACAGCCTCCCTTAGAAATTGATGGGCTTCACCCTTCGGATCACCTTATTTCTCCAACAGTTCTTGAACGAACTCCTCCATAACGGGGGTGGAGTGTTGAAAAAACCGAAGGCATGGGGGTGGAGTGCTGTACCAGCTCCAGCCCAGTCCATTCTTGAGTAGGCTGTGGGCCCAGGGATCGAAGGTCCACCGATCCCGAAATTTCAGAAGTCTCCCTCCTACCGGTATCACCTCACTTGGACTGCCGTCCTGAGGTCTTGCCTTCCTGACCACGACCACCCCTGAATCCCCTTCCCCTTGAGGGGCGTCTAGACGAGCCTTTGGCTGCTCCTCTAGGCTTTGCTCGAAAGGAAGTAGACTGCCCTTCGAACGCTGGGGTGAATGCCGTGGCCTGGGGTACCCACTGAAAAGTGGTCGGGGTTTGTGCCACGATCTGGTGCACTGGGGGCAATGGCAATTGCAGTTGCTGTTGCTGTCTAACAGGCTTGGCTGGCCGAGACGGTAGCCTAGTCCTCATAGTCTTCCTCTTTGGTTGAGGACCCTCATCCGGGGAAGACTTTCTTTTGATAGCCAGGCCCCACTTCTGGAGAAGGTTTCTATTCTCCAAGGCGGCCTTATCAACAACTTCTTTGACCAAGTCGGTAGGGAAAAGGTCTTTTCCCCAAATGTTGGAGGAGATTAGTTTCCTTGGCTTGTGCCTCACCATAGCCGAGGTAAACACGAACTCCCTACAAGCTCTCCTTACCTTGACGAAGCCATAAAGGTCCTTCGTCACTGTGGCCAGACGAGTCTTGGCCACTACCATGAACATTTCATGGACCTTGGGGTCACTTGCCATCGTCTCGAGAGTAGTCTGAAGAGACATTGAGGCAGTCAGTCTTTCTTTTGTATCGAACTCTCTTCGCAAAAGAAAGTCAGACAGCTTAGGGAGGTCCTCGCCGAACTGACGTCCGGCAATATCAGCCTCCAACTTTCCAACTGAGAACGTAAGATGGACGTCCTTCCAGTCTTTGTGGTCCATAGGCAGGGCCAGCGACAAGGGTTCACACTCCTCTAGGGAGGGGCAAGGCTTGCCGGCCTCTACTGCTTTTAGTACAGCCAGAAACCCTTTCTGTAAAAAGGGGAAGGCTCTAGTAGGCGAGGATACAAAGGAAGGGAGCTTCCTGTTCAATGCGGCTACCTTTGAGTTAGAGAAGCCCCTCTCTTTCATCGAGGATGAAAGTAGAGCTTGAGCCTTAGCATGGTCCATCACTATGACCTCCTTCGGCTCTGTCTCCTCCTTTGAAGCTGGTTCCTTCCTCAGCCGGACATAACAGTCCGGATATGATGCCTTGCTGGGCCAGAATTCCACCTCCTCCAGGGGAACTGTCCCCAGCTTATCCGAGATGACGATCTTTCCAGTCGTCATCGGCATGTGCTCAGCATACCTCCATGGGTTAGCATCTGAGCACAAGGGAAGGTCTTTCACATTGAGCTTTTTCTGGGGCCCATGTGATTCTGCAAGGCACTGCATTCGCAGTTCCATTGCAGCCGCCTTCTCCTGATTCTCCTTCTGCATTTGTTGGATCATTCCAACAATAGAAGAGAGGGCCTGTCCCAGCTCTACTGGGAGACCGGCCGATGTTGAGGGAATAGGCTCCGGAATCTGAACCGGAGTAGCCGACACCTCGTCGACGTCTACCTCTACAACGTCTGGGGCTTGAACTTCATCCTGGGCTTCTGCCAGGAGGTCTTCCTCCAGACACTCGTCCACATCAGACATCCTGTCATCTAACTGGATGTCTTGCATCGCGACCGCGACTTCAGCATCCACCTGGATCTGAACTTAGGGGATCTCCTCTTGAGGCTGGGGAATCACTGCATCAGCTGATGCCTTAGGGAAAAGATACGCCTTCATCTTCTCACTTGGAAGATAAGGGCCAGAAGTGTTCTTATGGAAGCCCCTTACCCAGGTACGAAGCTTCTTCCTAGCTATATCCCTTGATTCCTCCGTCCTAGGGGAATCAAAGGTCTCAGTAATCAGGTTAGTGCACACAGTACATACCTGAGGGTCCCAATACCGGAGATCATCCTTGGAGACAGCGCATGCTGCGTGTCTCCTACAAAACTCATATCCGCAGAGGTTCTTGCTGCGGACGTTGCAGAAAGCACTTCCGCACTTCGGAGTGTCCTTCTGTAAAGAGAAGAAATTTCCATGAGTATCAAGTGAACTATGTATCACTGATTATGCATAGTATAGCATAACAATTCAGAAAGGAAAGACACACACTTGTGTTTCCCTCACAACCCATTGCTGCAGCCTTCCAGATAATAAAATCAAATGGTTAATCTCTTCTAGAGTAACCAATGCAAAGTTTCCAGAGGAAACAGGTGGAGCTCCCACCTAAGCAATGATTTTAAAAACCTGGATAATAGACAGGAAAGAACTCACTTTCCTATCTGTAGGGCAACAGCAAAGGACTGTGCAAGAAAACACAAAAGTGTTAGAACACACAGTGCTGTACCAAAACCTATACTATAGTTTTCCTCTTACTGTATATGTTATACTGAAGAATACTGGTACAGTATAGGAGGATACGTGCCGGCCGGCACACACCATAACTAGCTTTAAAGTATACTACTTAACAGCTATAAGGCGGCAGAACTCTGGTTCAAATGCATGTGCCGGTCGGCAGCAATTGCCGGCCGGCAACAGCCAATGTCGGCCGACAATGGCTGCCGGCCGGCAACTACACAAGGTAGTACCCAGCTTCTGGCCACACTCTTGGTGACCGGCAGACAAGGGCTGACATTAGCCGGCCGGCAAAGGTACAGGACCGATGCCAGCCGGCAGCAAAAGAACCAGAGGACTACACCTGCCCGGCTGCCGGCCTCATAGGCCAGCAGCCGGGTCAGGTACAGCACTAGAAGAAAAATAGGATGGATGCCGGGATAAGAGTGTACACTACCTACAAGCCCGGCAATCCGAAAGAGTGCATATAAGGAAGGGGAGAATCTAATTCAGGCTTCCTGGCCAATGCCGTATGGCTCTACAGGCAGGCATGGATAAGGGACCAAGGGAGGTCCGGGCAGCACTCAAAATATAAGACCCTTGCCGGCCGGCAGCTCTGCCGGCCGGCAGGGGGCTGAGTCAATTCCACATCCTAACCTATACTAGGTCCAGATGTAGAACGACGTACAGTACTGTAATGGCTAGGCCATTACGGAGAAAGAGGGGGAAGGGACAAAAGAGGGTCCTACCAACCTTGCTTTAGTGACGGATCACCCGCAGCCAAGAAACTTATCTTAGCCTAAGGGAAATCTAAGGGGGGAGGCCAGCAATACTTGCCAGCTCCCAGAGCACCAAAGCAAGGAAGGCGTTGCCACTCCCAGGGAAAGAAACTTATCCTCCCCCGAGAGCAGCAACAAGGACTAGTCTGGTAGATCACAAAAGAAGGAATCATATCCACAGAAACCTTCGGTAGTGACCTAAGGAGGCTAAGCCACCTTTGTCTGTGTCAGGCCAGTGAAGGAGACTCTACCCCAAGCCAGACAAGCACAGACTCAGACTAAAAACTCTGTTGTTCTGTCCCTTTTTGAACCAGACTTACTGGAACAGGAAGGTACAGTAACACCCCAGTATAGTTTTATCGATAATTAATTCGGAAAAAACCACTTAGGGATAAGCCCAAGGATTAAACAGAGGGAAAGGGATTGCATACCTTCTCCGAAGAAAAGAAAGCAACCGGGGAGTATGAGAAAGTATACTAAGGCTCCATAAGCAACTTAGCCTAGGCACCAAGAGAATCGATTACCTAAATCACCGAAACTCACTCGTATACTATCTTGGAAATATTCCACACAATCTTAAATGTACAAAACATAGCCTAAAGCTTCAATAAAATTTTATTACACTCGGAAAAACCAAAATCATGCATGAAGTACTAGGACCAAACGACTAGGCTACATGGCCTAGCGTAGGCCAGAATGGCGAATACTTCGCCAAAATAATACTAAGCACGAAAGGAAATCCTAAGTAATGCTAAATAGCTAAAATTTATTAAAGCAAAACAACTGGGAATGTCGCTCTGACTAACTAAACTTATACCTTGCGAGCGACAGCGTCCATGACGCCTCCGGTAGGCTACGGCTCTTGTATCAAAGATTAATCCTATTAATCACTCAAAAATTTACCAAGAGCCTACATTTATACATAAAAGACATTATACTCAACTTATCAGAGGCCGACGAAGACGGAGAAGCCATGAAAAGTAGAATAAATCCAAGATTTGCGAGAAACACAGGAAAAAACACCGAGTTGTTAAGCTACGCAAAAAGGAATACAGATGGCGCCAGGATTGGCGCCAGGCACGCATACGAATCAGAAGATAGGGAGCCTTGGGAGCGGCTCCCCCTTTTTCTTTCCCGAATTCGTTTCTTGCCAATCGCCTCCTTCGAGACGAAATCTCTGTCCAGGATGCAGATTGCCATGTGGCGTGTCAAGAATAGGTCCTCTGATATGTCGCGATATCCCTTTCACGAGGGATAATCGCTCCAGGAGTTAGAATTCTGGTACCTTAAGGTAAATTCTCTGGGAATATCGCCGTAGTTGTAATATACCCTAGGAAGCTACCCTATAGGAACTTCCATCAGGACGACATGGCTTGAGCCCAAATATATATATATATATATATATATATATATATATATATATATATATATATATATATATATATATATATATATATAAATATATATATATATATATATATATATATATATATATATATATATACATTATTTAATAGTTTTTCTTCTTCTAGTTATTAATTAAAACATTCCAATTCATTTTTTGA
>NC_090738.1:127873680-127876180 GCF_036898095.1 Palaemon carinicauda | reverse complement strand
CTGAACTATATAATGATTGATAAGACTGTTCGGACAACATACCTTTATCTTTGAGTAGTTTTAATGTGCGGTTTATTTTATCTTCAACTTTAAAAATTAGGCTATATTGGAGATCACCAACTTCTAAAAATTTACTGGAATCTGATAAAACACTATTCATTTTCTGGATATAGTCACTGTGGTTAAGAATAACAACGCCTTTACCTTTATCTGGTCTGCAAATAACAATATTCCTGTTTTGTGAGAGTTTCTTGAGCACTGTAAAATCATCTTGTTTAAAAAAGGGAAACCAATTGGTGGCTTTCAAAGAGGAAAACACCCTATGGGCAATATCATGAATTGACTGTTGGGTTGCTTCTAAGTTAATATGTGCAGGAAGATTTCGAATGCAGTGAAAAAACCGTTCAAATGGTAGAAAAAATTGATAAAAGTTTGGTTTAAAATTTGGAAGGCAAAAATCCAGTCCTAAGGAAAGTAAAAATTCTTCTTTTTTAGACAGAACGTAGTCAGAGTAATTAAAAACAACATCCTTGGGAGAAAGGAATCTTGGCAGACTAATACCTAATTTTAAAAGTTTACGTTTATGAACCTCTGTTATATTTAGGGTATACTGTTTAATATTTCTACTTAAAAGTGATCTAACATAAAAACCATCGAGCGGGGACAAAGTGTTGTACAATGAATGTGACAGGGAGGACACTGAGCCTTTCAATCTATTGATAGATTTAGATTTAAAATCAATTTCAATGTCTAAGAGGGACTGAGTAGCAGTTCTATAAAAATCAGAGTTATATAGTGAAGATCTATATAATTTAAACTTGATGAAATTAGGCACAATATTACTCATCTTACAATATAGCAAAAAATCGTGATCAAGTTGGGCCTTCTTCCATTTCTTGTCCGAGGACTCAAGACGTCGGTAAAGCCGGAGAGTGGAGCCATCGTATTTCCGCTGAATATAACTAGTAACATTTTCGCTTCTGGCAAGCTTAAGTTTAAGGATGAAGAGGACAGCAAGAAGACTTCGGATCATCTTACATATTTATTCAACACCAACGTTTCGGGAATCCATTCCCATCATCAGGGCTACATAAAACATGAAATTATGTTTACATTAGAAATTAATTATACATTTTTGCTTAAAATTGCTTTGGTATAAAAAATATTAAAAAAACGGTTAAAAGAATCTTTTCAGAAACGAGCTCACCACAGCCCTCAGCACTCTGTACCCATATGTGAATTTTAAGTTTATATTAAAAAAACCCTTTAAATATTGGCAAAACTTTTCAGGTTCAAAGACACCCTCCCGGAGTTGATGCGGTCCTTCGTTGTTTACAAGTATACTTGTCCAAAATGTAATTTTGGAAACTATATCAGGTCTACCCGACGATTACTGAAGGTCCGCATCGATTCCCATAGGGGCGTCAGTCATCGCACTGGTTCCGTATTAAAATCCCAAGAATTTTCCTCTATAAGAAATCATTCAAACTCATGTAAAACTCATATACAATACAACCATTTCGAAATTCTTTCCCAAACATCCGATTGCCTTTCGCTCCTTCTCTTAGAATCTCTCTATATAAAGAAACTGTCCCCTTCCTTAAATAATCAAACCACCTACACACCATTACATATTGCCTAACTACCATTACCTATCATCCCTTGTTGATCTATTTTTTGTTCGTAGTTAAAGCATTTTCTTCAAGAATTTTCTCAAATATTCTTATAGTTTTCAGCCACATCTCTTGACAGTAAGTTCGACCATTCATTTACATATATGTATATTTTTAAGTCTACTAATGCTACTATTATATTTTTTTTTCTTTTAGAGTTGAATGTTATGCATCTTTTTTTTAAATCTCATCGATATGGTTCTGGTTTTTTTTTCTTTAGTTGTGAGTATCTGATTATAAACTGGTTTTTAAGAATTTTTAAAAAATATATATTTTTAAGTCCACTAATGCTGCTATTATATCTTTTTTTCTTTTAGAGTTGAATGTTATACATTTTTTTTTTTAATCTCATCGATATGGGTCTTGATATTTTATTTTTCAGTTGTGAATATTTGATTTTAAACTGTTTTTTTAGAATTTTTTTAAATTTCTGTTTCTGGATAGTTTTATGGAAGGTGTCTCTCTCTCTCTCTCTCTCCTCTCTCTCTCTCTCTCTCTCTCTCTCTCTCTCTCTCTCTCTTAGCATCATAAGTGCTTTCCCTTCATTATTTTATACCCTTGTCTATCTGTGTCTATTCCTTTTCTTATCATCGACTTTTGCTTTACCATTTTTTATCTCATGTTCTTTTGGAAATATTTTTACATATTTCTTTGACACTCGTAGCTTTTTTTTTTCTTTTTTTTTTAAGAATTCTTTCATGACTTCCATCCTTACTACATCCTTACAATTTTTGGATTCCACTTGCTTTGAAAGCATGCAATCCAAATTTCGAGATAGATGAATAAGTAAATAAACAAACCTAGTACACATCCCAACTGTGGCAGTG
>NC_090738.1:127850298-127862798 GCF_036898095.1 Palaemon carinicauda | reverse complement strand
AAAACCTAGTTTCACCCCCACCCCCGTCAAATGTTATAAAAAAAATTTTTAATGACATCTTGAATTTTAATCAATTTTTGAATTTTTTTTTATTTTTTTTATTTTTTTTTATTTCACCGTTTTGGAAAAAACCTAGCTTCATCTCCCCTGTCAAATGTTAGAATTATATTTCCATGGAATCTTTTTTAATTTTAATCCATAGACGATCTGACAATTGTTGAAATTTATTTTTTTGTATTTTTTCTTATTTCACCGTTTTGAAAAAAAAAACTAGCTTCATTTCCCCTATCAAATGTTAATGTATTTTTTTTTTATGGAATCTTGAATTTTAATCCATGGATGGTCAGTTGTTGAAGTTAATGTTTGCTTAAAGTTTTTTTCATCGAAAATTAAAAAAAAAAAAAAAAACTTGTTTATCTCCCCTGTCAACTGTTAAAATTAAATTTTTTGTTGCCGTTTTTTATGGCATCTTTTTTAATTTCAAGCCATAGGCGGTAAATCAATTGAAATTTAAATATTTGATATTTTTATTTTTCACCCTTTTCATAAAATTAGTTTCATCTCCCCTGTCAAATATTAAAATTCTATTTTGTTTTTGTTTTTGATGGCAACTTGAATTTTAATCCTTGGATGGTTTTTCTGTTGTTCAAAGTTACATTTATTTGAAGTTTTGTTTTTTAACTTTTTGAAAAAAAAAAATCTTTTGTTCTATCTCCCCTGTCAAATGTTAAAATTTAATTTTTCGTTGCCGTTTTTTATGGCATCTTTTTTAATTTCAAGCCATAGGCGGTCTGTCATTTGTTGAAATTTAAATGTGAAAGTTTTTTTTTATTGAACCTTTGAAATAAAAACTGGTTTTATCTCCCCTGTCAAATGATAAAATTTAGTTTTTTTTTGTCGTTTTACAAGACATATTTTTGAATTTTAATCCATAGGCGTCCTGTCAATTGTTGAAATTTAGATTTTTAATATTTTTCTATTTCACCCTTAAAAAAAAAAAATAGTTTCATCTCCCCTGTCAAATGTTAGAATATTTTTCTTTTTTGGATGGCATCTTGAATTTTAATCCATGGAAGTTCTGTAAGTTGTTGAAATTTTTATATATATGTTTAATTTTTTTTTATTGAATCTTTTTTTTCTTTTTTAACTGGTTTTATCTCTCTTGTCAAATGTTAAAATTCAATTTTTGTTGCTGTTTTTCACGGTTTTTTTTTTAATTTAAATTTCTAATATCTTTTCTATTTTACCCATTTGAAAAATAAAAAAAAACTAGTTTCATCTCCCCTATCAAATGTTAGAATAATTTTTTTTATGGCATTTTGAATTTTAATCCATGGAAGTTCTGTCAGTTGTTGAAATTTACATTTATTTAAAGTTCTTTTTTTTAACCTTTTTAAAAAAAAAAAACTTGGTTGTATCTCCCGTCAAATGTTAAAATTGTTTTGTTGTTTTTTTTAACTTTAGTCCATAGGCAGTTACTTGTCGAAATTTAAAATTTTTTTTATTATTTCACCCTTTTTGAATCGGCATCTATCTGATCTGTCACTTGTCAAAAATATTTTTTATGGCATCTTTTTCAATATTAAGCTATGGACAATCCGTCGTCTTTTTTTTTTTTTTTTTTTTAATGCATGGACGATCTGTCGGACGTTGAAATTTACCTTTATTTGTTTAAAAGTTTTTGATGGCCTTTTTTTAGAATAATCTATTAGAATAAATTATTGAAATTTGCATTTTTTTTTAAAGCTTCAAGTTATTGCACATTTGTTAATCCGCATCCATGTACGATCTGATGTGTCAATTGTTAAAATTTACAATTTTGTTGTTTGCGATGGCATCTCTTTTTAATTTTAATCTGTCAATTGTTAAAATTTCCATTTTTTTTTTTTTTTTATTCCATCTTTTTAAATACCCATTCATGGACAATCTGTCAGGGAAAAGCAGGATGCTATACGTCCAGGGGCCCCAACCGGGAAAATAGCCCAGCGAGAAAAGGAAAAAAGGAAAAATAAAATAAATTTAAGGAGAGCAACATCAAAATGAATATTTCCTATATAAACTATAAACTGTGGACGATCTTCGTCTGTTTTGGTAAACAAAATGTTTTCCTCTCTTCCGGTTTCCCACCTTTTCCCTTGAGCATTGGTAAACACTGGTTTATCTTTTATCTGTATCTCTCTTCTCGCGTATTCTGGTAAACATACTTATTCTCTTGTGGCTTTCACTAGGATTATCATCATCATCATCATCTCTTCCTGCGCCTATTGACGCAAAGGACCTCGGTTAGATTTCGCCAGTCGTCAATACCTTAAACTTCTAATTCAATACTTCTCCATTCTTCTCATACTTCACGCTTCATAGTTCTCAGCCGTGTAGGCCTGGGTCTTCCAACTCTTCTAGTGCCTTGTAGAGCCTAGTTGGAAGTTTGGTGAACTAATCTCTTAGAGTGCGAAGAGCATGCCCAAACCATCTCCATCTACCCCTCACCATGATGGCACCCGAGTAATCTCTCTTATAGTTTCATTTCTAATCATGTCCTGCCATTACCACACACACTGAAAATAAGTAATTTTTGCTCATCTGCTGAGTCATCAACAGCCATTGCCTGGCTCTCCCTGGTCCTAGCTTGGGTGGAGAGGTTCTAGGGCGCTAATCACATGTATATATGGTTAGTCTCTAGGCAAGACATTGTCACTGTTCTTTGCCTCTGCCATTCATGAGTGACCTTTAAACAATCCTTGGTTACTTTTTTTTCCATCATACAATTTCAAGTTTAGGGATATTCAATATATGAACTTTGTTCTTATACATTCATCGAGTTTCATTACATAAAACTGATTTTTTATTACGGGCCATTAACTTATAGTCTTGCCAGAATCATGAAGCAGATAACGCAATTAGTAGGCCTATGCTATAAGCATTATTGAAATACTTTGTTACCGCTGTTTACAAAAAAAAAAAAAAAAAAAATAACAACGATGATAACAGTTACGGTCAGGGTATGGGTCCTGGTTGGTGGTTATGTAATAATAATCAAAAAAAGAAAAAAAAAAACATAAAATACTCTTGAGGATTGTGGTGGCCGGTGTGTTAAACGTGCATGACTGGTAAACGCCAGACTGGGGTTCGCATCCCGCTCAAACTCGGTAGTTTCTTTGGTGGCTGCAACCTTACCAGCCTTGTGAGCTCAGGATGGGGGCATTGGAAGAGCCTATAGGTGTATCTGTGATCAGCAGCCATTGCCTGGCCCTCTTTGGTTCTAACTTTGATGGAGAGGGGGCTTGGACGCTGATCACATGTATTTATGGTTAGTCTCTAGAGCATTGTCCTGTTCGATAGGGGAATGTCACCGTCCCTTGCCTCTGCCATTCATGAGCAGACTTTAAACTAGTGGTTCCCAACCATTTTCCTGTCATTTCCCCCCTGCACGCAGTGCAACCCTCCAGATTTCCCCCTTCATGTGTATGAGGGAAAGAGTAGTTAAAACACACTGTGACGACTTACTAATTTATTTTCCCATTATACAAATATACTGATAAACAAATAGTTACAGAGTAAAATGGATAGAGAGCGGTTAGTAACAACTAACTGCATAGCCATAGAGCTATGAGGCTAGTTGTTACTAACCGCTCTCTATCCATTTTACTCTGTAACTATTTGTTTATCAGCATATGGAGAGCGGCTAGTAGCAAAATAAAAGGACTTTAGTTTATTCTTCTACTTCAAAATTGAATTAGTGAGAAGGTTGAGGCTGCTTCTTGTGCACCAGTGTCTCAATATCAGGGCTAGCTTTGTCACCTGATCCTTTTTTTAGTTAGTAGGTAGTGTAATTATTTCCCCCCTGGAAGCTTCAAATTTCCCCCCAGGGGGAAATTTCCCCCAGGTTGGGAACCACTGCTTTAAACCTTTAAAGACTAAGAATGAAATAATGGAATGGATATTGGCGCCTGAGTAAGAAAACACTTCCGGCAAGTCAAGTTATTTTGGCGTCAGTGATATTTCCTCATTTCTCAAACATCGTCGACCTTGATTTTGCTTTGGTTTCAGCATTTCTTTTTTTTTCTTTTTCTCTTTTACATTCGTCTGTGTTTATCCAACGTCCTGTTTCGATTTAAAGATAAAGGCTCAAAGTGACCTTTCATGATGCAGAAATGTTTCAATCTATTGAAAACGGAAACTGAAAATATGACTCAACCGAATTGGGTTAGTTGTATTTTTACATATAGGTTTAAATGTCACTTAGGAATCGCAAAGGGAAGGGACAGTCTTAATACCCTAGCAAGATAATATATATATATATATATATATATATACATATATATATATATATAATATATATACACATATATATATATATATGGATGTATACTGTATATATATATGTATATATATATATATATTTATATATATATATATATATATATGTATATATATATATATATATATATATGATCAGCCCCCAAGGTAGGATGAAGGATGGCCAGGCAATTGCTGCGGGTGAATCAAGACGTACACTTATAGCCTACCCCAAACCTATCATCCCAAGCTCACAAGGATGGTCAGGTTGTAGACACCAAAAGAAACTATCAAGCCTAAGTGGATCTCGAACCCAATCCAGCAGAATGCCAGGCATGGATGTTTCCAATAGGCTACCACTTTTATATAGCATAAATCAAACCTATCGACCATTTTTCGCTGCGTCGAGTATAGTATCTTGGAGCCTACTCGGAAAACTTTTTATTGTTTATTTATTGAATGCAAACTTCACTATAGTCAATTTATTTTAGTGAGGCAGATTTGCACCGACTCGCAGGGGTGCCCTTTTACCTCGGAGGAAAAGTTTCCTGATCGCTGATTGGTTGGACAAGATAATTCTAACCAATCAGCGATCAGGAAACTTTTCCGAGCTAAAAGGGCACCGCTGCGAGTCTGTGCAAATGCGCCTTATTAAAAAAAATTGAGTATAGTGTTTATGTGAAGTTTTATTCCTCTAGTATAGGCAATTCTTTTTAGCGAGGCAGATTTGCACAGACTCGCAGGGGTGCCCTTTTTAGCTCGGAAACGTTTCCTGCTCGCTGATTGGTTGGACAAGATAATTCTAACCAATCAGGTAGCAGGAAACTTTTTCCGAGCTAAAAGGGCACCGCTGCGAGTCGGTGCAAATGCGCCTCATTAAAAAAAATTGAGTTTAGTGTCTATGTGAAGTTTTTTTTTCTTCGGTGGCAGTGAAAAGGAATGATCTGATAAAGGAGATAATAAACGCATTTAAAAGATAGAAACATTAAATTCTTTGAGTAGATGCATGGAATAAGTAAATTCACCTATCAGGTAGACGATTATGTTAAGTGCATTTGGCTGTTGGGTGAGGTGGTAAATATATCTAACATTTAGGAGAAAGAATAATTTTTTTTTTTTTTTAATACAGAGGCGAAACAGTATTTAGAATAAACTGTTGAAAATATGCATTAAAAACTGTAAATGTCTTGCAACATTTATTCCAGGATTTTTACCGTTTGATAAACGGACATATTGACATACAAAAAGTGATATTACGGCTAACAACCCGTAAAAAAATAATAGCAAAGTAAGATAAAATTACGGTCGCCTGTATTTTACTGAAATACGGTTGAGAACAATATATATTTTTTGGAGAATTTCCAATTAAAATTACACTTTTTCTAACAGTGTATATACCACATAGTAAGTACATTTATCAAATTATCGGGATGATGTATGCATATAGCAGATAGGAAATGTAGAAGGCTTATTTTGTTAATATATTTATTTATTTCATTAATTTATTACCTTCGCCAACTTCGTTGCAAAGGTTATGTTTTGATAGGTGTATGTTTGTATGTCTGTCTCTGTTTGTGATTCGCATAACTCAAAAACTATTTGACCGAATCTTAACTCAAAAACTATTTGACCGAAGCTTAACTCAAAAACTATTTGACCGAATCTTAACTCAAAAACTATTTGACCGAATCTTAACTCAAAAACTATTTGACCGAATCTTGACTCAAAAACTGTTTGACCGAATCTTAACTCAAAAACTGTTTGACCGAATCTTAACTCAAAAACTATTTGACCGAAGCTTAACTCAAAAACTGTTTGACCGAAGCTTAACTCAAAAACTATTTGACCGAATCTTAACTCAAAATCTATTTGACCGAATCTTAACTCAAAAACTATTTGACTGAATCTTAACTCAAACACTATTTGACCGAATCTTAACTCAAAAACTATTTGACTGAATCTTAACTCAAAAACTATTTGACTGAATCTTAACTCAAAATCTATTTGACCGAATCTTAACTCAAAATCTATTTGACCGAATCTTTACTCAAACACTATTTGACCGAATCTTAACTCAAACACTATTTGACCGAATCTTAACTCAAAAACTGTTTGACCGAATCTTAACTCAAAAACTGTTTGACCGAATCTTAACTCAAAAACTGTTTGACCGAATCTTAACTCAAAATCTATTTGACCGAATCTTAACTCAAAAACTATTTGACCGAATGTCATGAAATTTTTTGGAATGATTGGCCATGATCCAAGGATAATTTGATTATATTTTTGGAGTGATTGGGTCAAACGTCAAGGCCAAGGTCACGAAAAGGTAAAAAAAGTCTTTTTACCATATCGTGGCCAATTTTTATCTGATTTGTATAAAACTATTGCCAAAATGTGCAAAATTTAATCCCCAATCATGTGATATACTATACTCAATTTTTTTTAATGAGGTGCATTTGCACCGACTCGCAGCGGTGCCCTTTTAGCTCGGAAAAGTTTCCTGCTCTCTGATTGGTTAGAATTATCTTGTCCAACCAATCAGCAATCAGGAAACTTTTCCGAGCGAAAAGGGCTCCCCTACGAGTCGCTGCAAATCTGCCTCACTAAAAAGAATTGACTATACATGATATTGGCGAGGGGTATGTGCTCTACCAAGTACTCGTTCTAGGATAAGTACGTTTTATATATTTTGAGATCTATGAATCGTGTTTAACGATAGAGAAATCTAGAAAATATTAATTTCATTAATTGAGAAATTTATAATTTTTTTTTTCGAACCACGTAGCCTTTTGGAAACGCCCATGGCTGGCAATCTGTCGGACGGGTGTTAGAGACGGGTGTTTGAGATATGCTCAAGTTGGATAGTTACAAATAGTATCTACAATTTCACCATCCTTGTGAGCTAGGGATGGGGTATTGGGGACGGAAAGCCCATAGATCAACCTGCTGAGTCATCAACAGCCATTGCCTGGCTCTCCCTGATCTTACCTCGATGGAGAGGTCCCGTGGCTGCTGATATTGTGCATTTACTCGTATTGTCAGTCTCTAGGGCATTGTCTCTGTTCATTGCAACTGCTATTCATAAGTGACCTTTAAACCATGAAACTGTAATAATGTACGCGACCAGTCATAAATGACGGCTAAATATTTAGATATGTACACACACGTGCCCCCCTCACCAGGGTATGAATACTCCCTACCCGATGCACTGGGAGAACTGAGCGTGACCAGAAGGAAATGTATATATATATATATATATATATATATATATATATATATATATACTGTATATATTCAAATAAACCATATATTTTTAATACATTAATGTCTGGATTCTCTTAACGACCTCGGGATCAGAGCCCCAGGCGAAATCACGCAAGGTCGTCAAGAGAATCCAGACATTAATGTACTAAAAATATATGGCTTATTTCAATATGAAAAACACGTCCTAAATGTGCAAAATTTATCTTATATATATATGTATATATATGAATTATATAAATATATATATATATATATATATATATATTGTATATTATATATATATATTGTAATATATATATATACATATATATATAATATATATATAGAGAGAGAGAGAGAGAGAGAGAGAGAGAGACTTGCTTTTAATTACATGGCTGTCCCAAGCGAGGATTAAGATTAAAAAGATAGCATTTCTCAATGATAGAAAAAAATAACCATTTATTTTAAGCGCAAATTTTGCTTTTTTTTTTTTTTTTTTTTTTTTTTTTTTTTTTTTTTTTTTTTTTTTAATCCAACACACAATCATTTGAGGTTGGTTTTAATGGTGGTTTTTTGATCATGTATTTTTCCACCTCTCCGATAATAGGTCCTTAAGAAGCCTCGCTTCATTGAGTTCTTCTTCTTCTTCTTCTTCTTCTTCTTCTTCTTCTTCGTCTTCTTTCTTCTTCTTCTTCTTCTTCTTCTTCTTCTTCTTCTTCTTCTTCTTCTTCTTCCTTTATTTTAAGTGAATGACTTGGAGGTATTTTTCGAACGCTCAAAGACACGACAGTGTGTGGATGACTTTTGAGTTTCATGTCTCTCTCTCTCTCTCTCTCTCTCTCTCTCTCTCTCTCTCTCTATTTTTAAAGGCTTTATATGTATATGTAAATATATATGTATATACACACACACACACACATATATATATATATATATGAATGTATATACACACATCACATATATATATGTATATGTATATACACCCATATATATATATATATATATATGTATATACACCCATATATATATAGATACATATATATACATATATATATACAATATATATAGTATATATATATATACAACACATTATATATGTGTACAAGGACGCGACAGAGATTAGTTGAACTTTTGGAGTTTCATATCTCTCTCTCTCTCTCTCTCTCTCTCTCTCTCTCTCTCTCTCTCTCTCGTGTTTTTTTTCAGGGCTATATTGTTACATATATTTTTGGTATGGTTTTTTAAGGATATTAGCATATCTAAATAAAAAAATTCCTTTTTGAGAATAAACTGAATAAAGATATATAGTTATTACCTCCGCTAACGAAGTAGGAAGGGAGGTTATGTTTTCGCCCCTGTTTGTGTGTATGTGGTGTGAGTTTGTTTGTTTGTTGTGAACTGCTTCCTAACCACTATTTTTAGAGAGCCAGTTGCGGGGTTGACGACCTGGTCATAAAATATTAAGGTACGTTATTTTAGTCATGAAACTCTAAGGTACGTGTACGCCCTCGTTCAGTGCACCTTTTGGATGAAACGTTATTTTAAAATAAATATTTTCAAGTATTTTTTTTTCTGTGTATAGATTTTAGCTATTTAAAAAAACTAAATATATCGAGATAGATCACTCTATTCCTTAAGTCAGACGTAATATAAAATCGAAAAATATAGTTGGGTCAAAAGCTGTTGAAAATAATCTTTTTTACAGTAAGTTAATGGAAATTGGAATAGAAAAAAGTGTGAAGAACTCAATCACTGGTAACGAATCTTTAGAAAATTCTCTTTCAGCTCCTCAATCAACAGTTGATTTCTTGAAATTAGTTTGCATGATCAGCTGTTTTTCCCATATTTTTTTCTGATTTTATTTAATGTTTAGTTAATCCAATTTGAAAGTTTTTTTTCCAATGGTCAATAAACTTAGAAGTTTTGTTATTGGCTGATTCATAATCAGTTATTTCATATAAAGGATTATTTCAAGAATTTGTTTCAAAATTTTATTAAAAGTATTTTGAGATGAAAGCCCTTAGAAGGATATTGGGAGTTGAATGGCAGGACAGGATTAGAAATGAAACTATAAGAGAGATTATTTAAATTAAGTGCCATTGATGAGATCAGGATGAAGGGTAGATGGAGATGGTTTGGCATGGTCGTCACACTCTCCAAGAGAGATTAGTTCACCAAACGTTCAGCTGGGCTCCACAAGGCACTAGAAGAGTTGGAAGACCCAGGCCTACTTGGCTGAGGACTATGAAGCGCGAGGTAGGAGATGATGAATGGAGAAGTATTGAATTAAAGCTCAAGATAGAGACGACTGGCGAAATCTAACCGAGGCCCTTTGCGTCAATAGGCGTAGTAGGAGATGATGATGATGAAGCTGGGCTCCACAAGGCACTAGAGAGTTGGAAGACCCAGGCCTACATGACTGAGGGCTATGAAGCGCGAGGTAGGAGATGATGAATGGGAGAAGTATTGAATTAAAAGCTCAAGGTAGAGACGACTGGCGAAATCTAACCGAGGCCCTTTGCGTCAATAGGCGTAGGAGGAAATGACGATTTTAGCCACAACTTTTCCCCCAAATAAGTTTAAAGGTTCTCATGAATGGCAGATTCAAGGGCCAGTGACAGTGGCCTAGCTAAAAGGACAGTGCCATAGACACTGACCATATATACATATGATCAACGCCTAAGGCCCTCTCCACCCAACTTAAGACCAGGGAAGGCCAGGCAATGGCTGCTGATGACTCCGCAGGTTGATCTATAGGCCTCCCCAAACCCCTTATCCTTAGCTCACAAGGATGGTGAGGTTACAAACACTACAAGAAAGTATCGAGCTTGAGCGGGACTCGAACTCCAATAAGGCGAATATCAAGCAGGGACGTTTCCAATAGGCCACCACTGAATGGTCTACCCGTACCCAGCACTGTGCTGTGTGGTCCAAATTCCCTGAAATAAAGTGAAATATGTTCTAATCTTAACATACATTTATGACGTTTTTAATGAACTGTTTATGAGCAAAATATATAATTCTCGGTTGATTTATTCAGCTGTGCTATGTTAACATTCGGGAGATTATGGAAAATTTAATTTTTTTTTTCTCTCTCTCTCTCTCTCTCTCTCTCTCTCTCTCTCTCTCTCTCTCTCTCTCTCTCTCGTCTTGAATACAATGGTTTCCCATAAGGAAAACTAAATGTTATATATTTCGACAGGTTTGTACTCTCTCTCTCTCTCTCTCTCTCTCTCTCTCTCTCTCTCTCGTCTTTAATACATTGGTTTCCCATATGGAGAACTGTTACATATTTCCATAGGTTTTTGGACTCTCTCTCTCTCTCTTCATTGATACATTGGTTTCCCATATAGAGAACTGTTACTTATTTCCATAGGTTTTTGGACTCTCTCTCTCTCTCTCTCTCTCTCTCTCTCTCTCTCTCTCTCTCTCTCTCTCTCTCTTCTTTAATACATTGGTTCCCCATATAGAGAACTGTTACATATTTCCGTATGTTTTTGGACTCTCTCTCTCTCTCTCTCTCTCTCTCTCTCTCTCTCTCTCTCTCTCTCTCTCTCTCTCTCTTTAATACATTGGTTTCCCATATATAAAACTAAATGTTGCATATTTCGATAGATTGTTGGACTCTCTCTCTCTCTCTCTCTCTCTCTCTCTCTCTCTCTCTCAGCCACTGAAGTTCATGTCTGACTGAAACGCCCTTTGATAGGCAGAGTCCTGTTGTCAAGGTTGTCTCCAACCAGGAGATTTAAACATCAAAGATTCAATGTTGATGTAACAGATGAAATGTACATTGCGTTTTTATCAATTGTTTGAGGTTTTAAAGGTTTAAAGGCCACTCATGAATGGCACAGGCTAGGGACAGTGACATTGCACTAGAAAGCAGCACAATGCCCTAGTGACTGAGCATATATGCATATGATCAGCGCCCAAGCCCCTCTCCAAGCTAGGTCCAGGGAATGCCAGGGAATGGCTGCTGGTGACTCAGCAGGTAGGCCCATAGGCTCCCCCAACCCCAACCCCCATCCTTAGCTCACAAGGATGGTGAGGTTGCAGCGACCAAAGGAACTAATGAGTTTGAGCGGGACTCGAACCCCCGTCTGGCGTTCACCAGTCAGGGACGTTACTGCATCGGCCACCACAGCCCTAAATTACCACGATTAAATTGTCCCTGCGAGTTTTCCAGGTCCCGGATTGGCTGAGATGATCCCCCTCCTTTTGGTCATTTAAAAAAAAAAAAAAATATCACGTTTCGCCAATGTGTTCTCAACCTTTACAGGAAATCTGACCCGTTCCAAAGTGTACCACTCTGCCCATATCATCAATGCTAAAGGAGTTAAAGGTTAAAGGTGTCTGGATTCAATTTCAGTTTCATCAGAATATATGCTCACCGGAACGTCAGCCGGGCAAGGCCAACCCCCCACTTTGGTGCCCAATCACAGCACTAGCCCACCAGTAAACAGCTTAAACTCACGGTTCTCGGGCGGGGATCGATCTGCTGTCATGTGAATGCTAGGCGAACACGTTACCACTATGCTAGGGAATATCGTATGCTTCCTCCGGTGCCTTGGATGACCGCGGAGGTAGCAGCAGTAGGGGATTCAGCATTATGAAGCTTCATCTGTGGTGGATAACGGGGGAGGGTGGGCTGTGGCACCCTAGCAGTACCAGCTGAACTCGGTTGAGTCCCTTGTTAGGCTGTGAGGAACGTAGAGAGGAGAGGTCCCCTTTTTTGCTTCATTTGTTTGATGTCAGCTACCTCCCAAAATTGGGGGAAGTGCCTTGGTATATGTATGTATGTATGTTAAAATCATTCTCCGACTTTGCTACTTTTTGGACAAGCTATCTGCCCTTCAATTTTCTATTTCTTTTTTCTATTTTCCAGTGCACGGAGCTAGTACCCCCCCTCCTCCAACCCTCTCATCCGCTTGACTTACCCCGTTCTGTCTCAGTCCTGGTTA
>NC_090738.1:127846674-127849798 GCF_036898095.1 Palaemon carinicauda | reverse complement strand
TTATACATATATATATATGTGTATATATATATCTATATATAATATATACATATATATATGTATATATATTTAAATATATAAAACATCATATATATATACATACTGTATATATAAATATATATACATATATATATGTATATATATATATTTATATATAAAATTATATATATATATATATATATATATTTATAAATAAATAAATATAATATATATTTATTTATAAATATATATATACATATATATTTATATATATATGTATATTCATATATAATATATATATAAATATATATAAACATACATATATATATTCATATATAAATATATAAATATGTATATGTATATATTTATATATAATATATATTTATATATAAACATATATATATATATATATATATATATATATATATATATATATATATACATATATATATATATACATACTCACAAATTCTACAACACATACTGCTATTCTACACACAAATGCTATTACTAACAAGACCATTTTCCTCCAGAACGCATAAATGCTTTATCCGGAGAAGAAGTCCTCCTGAATTATTTCAAGGCTGCTATTGATCCCAAAGCTACTGACACGATAAAATCCGGAGTATGTGATTTCTCTCAAATCTGACGCCAATATTAAGTTTTCTTTCGTTTTTGTTTAGGTAACAAAAACTCTTTACGTATGCATCAGAACTTGATGGTACACTCGGGCACACTATTCTATGTTATTTCTGTTCCTCTGGGTTTTATGAAAGATTTATTTTAATGTTGTTGTTCTTAAACATCTCTTGTAGTTTATTTCTTTATTTCTTTTCCTCACTAGGCTATTTTCCCTGTTGGAACCCTTGGGCTTTAAGCATCCTGCTTTTCAAATTAGGGCTGTAGCTTAGCTATAGTAGTAGTAGAGTAGTAGTAGTAGTAGTAGTAGTAGTAGTAGTAGTAGTTAGTAAGTAAATAAGCAAGTAAGTAAGTAAGTAATAACAATACATTAATAATAAGACGACTTAAATATATGCTAATACTGAACTTACCTATCTAAACATGTAGCCATTGTTTTTGACGGGTGGCGTATACTAGTGTGTGTATGCATGTATGTATGTGTGTATATATATATACATATAATATATATATGTATATATATACATATAATATTACAGTATATATGTGTATGTATGTATGTATGTGTATGTGTGTATATATATATATGGTATATATATGTATATGTATATGTATATATATATATATATATATTATATAGTATATATATATATATATATATATATATATAAAGAGAGAGAGAGGAAGAGAGAGAGAGAGATGTCCCTACTCTTTCTTTCTCCATCCTAATTGCAACCACCCACCACTCTACGAACAACTTCAGTAACAAGTCGTAACGATTCACTCCGGTGGTTACATGCGTATCATGTTATCATCACAGCACTCCTGCGTATAATCATCTCTACGAATACGCAAAAGACGCAATCAATCCAGAAATGAAATCCACAAACGAGAAAATCCAATTCCATAAAAAAGATAATCAAGAAATTGATTTCTCCACAATTTTTCTTGGTTATATTATGTTTTCTCTCATGCAAACAGATCTTATTGAACGTAGCCGGGACCCCAAGGACACAGAATCATTTTATTCATATTTAACAATGAAATCCACAACCGAGAAAATCCAATTCCATAAAAAAGATAATCAAGAATTTATTTCTCTACAAATTTTCTTGGTTATATTATGTTTTCTCTCATGCAAACAGATCTTATTTGAACGTAGCCGGGATCCAAGGACAAAGAATAGTTTTATTTATATTTAGCTACAAAATTGATGCATATGCCATGTCTCAATCCGGGAAAGGAACACTACATTAATAAACACCTATTTCTATCTATATATACTATCTATCTATTTATGTGTATATATTATTATTATTATTATTATTATAACTATTGTTATCAGTATTATTATTACTAACTAAGCTACAACTCTAGTTGGAAAAGCAAGATGCTATAAGCCCAAGGGACTCCAAATGGGAAAAAATAGCCCAGTGAGGAAAGGAAACGTGGATATAAGGAAATAAATAAACGATATATATATATCTATATGTATATATATATATACACACCACCACATATATATATATATATACACACACACATATATATATACACACACACATATATATATACATACATACATACACTAGTGTAAGCAACCCGTCAAAATTAACGCCTATTCATATAGATATGCGCACACACGCACCTACCTTTCTCCAGGTTTTGACTACTCCCTCTCCCCCTAACCCCCAGAAGGGTATAGCTCGGCGTGACCGGAAGGATATATATATATATATATATATATACATATCCCATTCATTAAAAAAACACATAATCATGCACATAGATTTTTTATCAGCATTGTGCTATTACAATCAACCACTCCTTCCTCCCCCCTAAAAAAACCTAATGATCCCTTAACCACATCAAATTCGTAACAACCAAACAATACTTCCCTTGCAACCAAAGGAAAGACAATAAAAACAAACAAACAAATCAGAAGTATATATAAAATAAACCCCTGCTGGCACAATCATTCGTGCCTTGACGAATTACTAGTTCATTTTGAACAATACATCACAACTGTCGGCACGCGACATCAGTACAAGATGAGGTGCCTCAAGGTGGATCACCATCTTGTATATTTGAAGGTATACAGGCTGCTCATGAGTGGCAGAGGCAAGGGACAGCGACAATGCCCTAGAGACTGACCATTATTATTATTATTATTATTATTATATTATTATTATTATTATTATTAATTATCATCATCATCATCATCATTTTTATCAGTATTATCATCATCATCATCATCATCATTATTATTATTATTATTATTATTATTATCATCATCATCATTATTATCATTATCATCATCATCATCATCATTATTATTATTATTATTATTATCATTATTATTATTATTACTATCCAAGCTACAACCCTAATTGGAAAAGCAAGATGCTATAAGCCCAGGGGCTCCAATAGGGAAAAATAGCCTAGTGAGGAAAGGAAATAAGGAAATAAATAACTGAAGAGAACAAATTAATAATAAATCATACTA
>NC_090738.1:127836674-127841674 GCF_036898095.1 Palaemon carinicauda | reverse complement strand
ATCTAAAAATTACTTTCATGAATTTATAATAAAAACCGGTTTAATAATCTCCAAAATTATCATTAATGATTACTAAAGCAGTTAATCCTTAATGCTCACTTAGTGAATTATGCGACCCTGGAATGTATAAGGTCAAAGGTCAAAGGTCAACATCGAGCCATAAGTTTGGATATCGTTGTTACAGAGACTTCAAACTTGATTCATATTTGAGTGTATGAAAATCCACGCCAGTTAACACATGTTAAGGTCAAAGGTCAAGGTCAACATCGAGCAAAAGGTCGAGAAATAAGCTGCCGTGGCGGAAGTCTGCGCTCTACTGAGTGCCCCTCTAGTTTAGTTACTTTTTCTCTCTATTGATCACATAGGAAATAACGATAAAATGGCATAACGATTAATAATAATAATAATAATAATAATAATAATAATAATAATAATAATAATAATGGTAATTAGAAATGAGTTTAAAATAATAATAATAATGGTAATTAGAAATGAGTTTAAAATAATAATAATAATAATAATAATATTAATAATAATAAAAATAATAATAATAATAATAATAATAATAATGGTAATTAGAAATAATGAGTTAAAAAAAGTTTTAATAAATACGACAAATAAGAAAAGAAAAACAATTTCTATTTTATTTGACAAATAATTTTAATGAACGACTTACCGATAAAGAAAATTTGGTAAAAACTTAATTATATAGAAATAATGAGTAAAAAAAAAAGTTTTAATAAATACGACAAATAAGAAAATAAAAACAATTTCTATTTTATTTGACAAATAATTTTCATGAACGACTTACCGATAAAGAAAATTTGGTAAAAACTTAATTATATAGAAATAATGAGTCAAAAAAACAGGGTTAATAAATATGACAAAAAAGAAAATAAAAACAATTTCAATTTTATTTGACAAATAATTTTAATGAACGACTTACCGATAAAGAAAATTTGGTAAAAACTTAATTATATAGAAATAATGAGTCAAAAAAACAGGGTTAATAAATATGACAAAAAAGAAAATAAAAACAATTTCAATTTTATTTGACAAATAATTTTAATGAACGACTTACCGATAAAGAAAATTTGGTAAAAAATTTATTATATAGAAATAATGAGTTTAAAAAAAAACGGTTAATAAATATGACAAATAAGTAATGAAATAAAACTTGCTATTTTATTTGACAAATAATTGGAATGACATACTTACTGATAAAGAAAATTTGATAAAAACTTAATGATATACGAGAAAATATAGTGACTATGAAAAAAAAAAAAACTAATAAATTATAAATTACTTATTGAAAGAAATGATGTATTCACTTACCGATACAGAAACAATAATTACTTAATAATATTTTTAAAAATTAAGTCACAGGATTTTTTTTAAATTTTATTAAAAAAATCTAGAGTTAAAATACTGTTACTAACAGCTTTTTTACACTGGGTCAACAAGAACAGAGAGAGAGAGAGAGAGAGACTGGGTCAACAACAAGGAGAGAGAGAGACTGGGTCAACAACAAGGAGAGAGAGAGAGAGAGAGAGAGAGAGAGAGAGAGAGAGAGAGAGAGAGAGGAGAGAGAGAGAGAGAGAGAGAGAGTGGGTCAACAACAAGGAGAGAGAGAGAGAGAGAGAGAGAGAGAGAGAGAGAGAGAGAGAGAGAGAGAGAGACTGGATCAACAAGAGAGAGAGAGAGTGAAAGAGAGAGAGAGAGAGAGAGAGAGACTGGGTCAACAACAAGGAGAGAGAGAGAGAGAGAGAGAGAGAGAGAGAGAGAGAGAGAGAGAGAGAGAGAGAGAGAGAGAGACTGGGTCAACAACAAGGAGAGAGAGAGAGAGAGAGAGACTGGATTAACGAGCGAGAGAGAGAGAGAGAGAGAGAGAGAGAGAGAGAGAGAGAGAGAGAGAGAGAGAGAGAGAGCTCGTGAAGGCGAAGGTCAATGAGAGGTGATAAGAGATGCTGAATGGAGAAAGTGATTATAAGAATATACTGATAAGAACTATCACGTACTGCTGTAGACCTGGATGTAACTGATAAGACTGGTGAAGAAAAAAAAAATCTAGTATCTTATTCTTAGCTACAGTGAGGAAGAGTTTGATTTAGAACTGAATTGACATTTAGCAAGCTGCGATTTCATTACTTCCGCCAACGAAGTTTGAAGGAGGTTATGTTTAACCACCTGTTTGTGTGTTTATTTGTGTTTGTGTGTTTGTTTGTGTACAGCTTCCTGGCCACTACTTTAATCGTAGAGTAATGAAACTTGCAGGGATTAACTGTTACGTAAAATGCTGGAAATGATTAAATTTTGGAAGGTCAAGGTCAAAGGTCAAGGTCACGGTCAAGCGAAATGTCCAATTCACGGAATCAGCCATAAGTTTGGACATCGTTGTCACAGAGACTTCAAACTTAATTCATATTCGAGTGTATGAAAATCCACGCCAGTTAACACATGTTAAGGTCAAAGGTCAAGGTTAACATCGAGTAAAAAGTCGAGAAATAAGCTGCCGTGGCGGATGTCTGCGCTCTACTGAGTGCCCCTCTGGTTTAGTTACTTTTTCTCTCTATTGATCACATAGAAAATGACGATAAAATGGCAAAACGATTAATAATAATAATAATAATAATAATAATAATAATAATAATAATAATATGACACACAATAATGATGAAGAGGAATAATTTAAGTATCTAAATATTGCAATTCATCCAATCACAACAATAAAATTTAAAAACAAAACCGATTGATAAAAAAATCAAACAACCTTATTAAGCAATTTCTTAGTTCTTCAAAAGTACTACTACTACTACTACTACTACTACTACTACTACTACTACTACTACTACTACTACTATTATTATTATTATTATTATTATTATTATTATTATTAACTAAGCTGCATCTCTAATTGGAAAAGCAGGATGCTATAAGCCCAAGGGCTCCAACGGGTAAAAATAGCCCAGTTAGGAAATGAAATAAGGAAATAGATAAACTACAAAAGAGGTAATGAACAAATAAAATAAAACACTTTAAGAACAGTAACAACATTAAAACATATCATTTATATATAAAATATAAAAAAAGACTTGTGCAGTATAAACACTACTCCTTACTTACTTCATGATAAAGACAATAAGAGATTTCATTCGTGGAAAATATAAGACAATTCCAGCGAAGCTAAGCCACAAATTATGAGTCGATATTATAACATGCCCCTATTAAAAGTCTAAAGATATTCGATATATTACAGTTTTCTTTCAGTCACTAGAAGAAATCTCTAATGCTGATAGAAAGGTGAGCATTACGTTTATATCAAAATTACATTATTTACTTCTTATCTGTATCTGCAAATATCAATATTACATTATTTACTTCTTATCTGTATCTACAAATATCAATATTACATTATCTACTGCTTATCCTTATCTGCAAATATCAATATTACATTATTTACTTCTTATCTGTATCTGCAAATATCAATATTACATTATTTACTTCTTATCTGTATCTGCAATTATCAATATTACATTATTTACTTCTTATCTGTATCTGCAATTATCAATATTACATTATTTACTTCTTATCTGTATCTGCAATTATCAATATTACATTATTTACTTCTTATCTGTATCTGCAATTATCAATATTACATTATTTACTTCTTATCTGTATCTGCAATTATCAATATTACATTATCTACTTCTTACCTGTATCTGCAATTATCAATATTACATTATCTACTTCTTATCTGTATCTGCAATTATCAATATTACATTATCTACTTCTTATCTGTATCTGCAAATATCAATATTACATTTTTACTTCTTATCTGTATCTGCAAATATCAATATTACATTATTTACTTCGCCTGCTCTTTCTAGTTAAAACAATTTCATGTGTAATTGCAATAGTATTTTGATGGTCGATAAAGGAATCAGACGACTCAATACTATTTAAGGTCGACGAATGAATCAGACGATTCAATACTATTTTGAAAGTCAACGAATGACCTGTATGATTCAATACTATTTAAGATTGATAAATGAATGAAACGATTAAATACTATTTTGAAGGTCGAAAAATGAATGATACGATTCAATACTATTTTGAAGGTCGATGAATGAATGAGATGGATTCAATGCTATGTATGAAGGTCGACGAATGAATGAGACAATTCAATATTATCTAAGGTCGACGAATGATGAGATAGTTTCAATACTATTTTAAAGGTTGATGAATGAATGAGATGGATTCACTACTATTTAAAGTCGACGAATTAATGAGTGATTGAGACGGTTCAATGGTATTTTGAAGGTTGACTGAGACAACGATTCAATACTATTTAAGGTCGACGAATGAATGAGAGACAATTTAATTCTATTTTGAAGGTCAATGAATGAGAAGAGTTCAATACTATTTCGAAAGTCAACGAATGAATGAGAGAAGATTCCATACTATTTTAGGTCGATGAATGAATGAGAGACGACTCAGTACTATTGTGAAGGTCAACGAATGAATGAGAGACGATTCAATACTATTGTAAAGGTAGACGAATGAATGAGAGATTAGTCAATACTATTTTGAAGGTCAACGAATGAATAAGAGACGATTCAATACTATTTTGAAGGTCAACGAATGAATGAGAGATGATTCCATACTATTTTGAAGGTCATCCAATGAATGAGAGACAATTCCATACTATTTTGAAGGTCAACGAATGAATGAGAGACGATTCCATACTATTTTGAAGGTCAACGAATGAATGAGAGACGATTCCATACTCTTTTGAAAGTCAGTGAATGAATGAGAGACGATTCAATATTATTTTGAAAGTCATTGAATGAATGAGAGACGATTCCATACTATTTTGAAAGTCAGTGAATGAATGAGAGACGATTCAATACTAACTAAGGTCGACGAATGAATGAGAGACGAATCAATACTATTTTTGAAGGTCAACAAATGAATGAGAGACGATTCAATAGTATTTTGAA
>NC_090738.1:127819174-127826674 GCF_036898095.1 Palaemon carinicauda | reverse complement strand
TGCAGGAATACAAAAGGATCTGCTTCGTTTCGAAATACAAAGGTCAAGACAATGGGAGTCAGCTCAGATTGAATCTCAAGGTCGAAGTAACGCAACTCATAAGTCACATTTCGTCTAAAGGTCGAAGCAATGAAATCTGTACAGATTAGGTTTATTAAAAGGTCAGGTGGACTCACTTTCATCCAAAACTGAGCCGGGGACTCGTATTCAAGGTTGAGGTAAAGTGAGGTAAGTTCAGATTTCACGAAAGGGTTGAGGAGTTCAGATTTCACGAAAAGGTTGAGAAGTTCAGATTTAACAAAAAGGTTGAGAACAAGCTCAGATTTTACGAAAAGGTTAAAAACAAGTTCAGATTTCACGAAAGGGTTGAGGAGTTCAGATTTCACGAAAAGGTTGAGAAGAAATTCAGATTTCACGAAAAGGTTGAGAACGAGTTCAGATGTCCCGAAAAGGTTGAGAAATTCAGATTTCAGGAAAAGGTTGGGAAATTCAGATTTCACGAAAAGATTGAGAACAAGTTCAGATTTCAAGCAAATGTTGAGAAGTTCAGATTTCACGAAAAGGTTGAGAACAAGCTCAGATTTCTCGAAAAGGTTGAGAACAAGTTAAGATTCCACGAAAAGGTTGAGAACAAGTTAAGATTTCAAGAAAAGGTTGAGAATAAGTTCAGATTTAACGAAAAGGTTGAGAACAAGTTCAGATATCACAAAAAGGTTGAGAAGTTCAGATTTCAAGAAAAGGTCGAGAAGTTCAGATTTCAGGAAAAGGTTGAGAGGTTCAGAATTCACGAAAAGGTGGAGCTTATGTAATTTAAGGCTGAAAAATCTAATCGAAGTCATATTCAAAGGAGTAACTTTCATTAAATAAAATTCACTCACAGAGGTGACTTTCATTTAATTGTATTCAATATCATGGAGGTGACTTTCATTAAATTGAATTCAATCTCATGGAGGTGACTTTCATTAAGTTGAATTCAATCTCACGGAGGTGACTTTCATTAAATTTAATTCAATCTCGTGGAGGTGACTTTCATTAAATTAAATTCAATCTCGTGGAGGTGACTTTCATTAATTTGAATTCAATCTCACGGAGGTGACTACTTTCATGAAATATAATTCTAACTAGCAGAGGTAACTTTGATGAAATTTAATTCAAACTCACAGACGTGACTTTTCTTAAATTGAATTCAAACTCGCAGAGGGGACTTTCATTAAATTGAATTCAATCTCACGGAGGTGACTTTCATGAAATAGAATTCAAACTCACAGAGGTGGCTTTCATTAAATTGAATTCAAACTCACGGATGTGACTTTCATGAAATAGAATTCAAACTCACAGAGGTGGCTTTCATTAAATTGAATTCAAACTCACGGATGTGACTTTCATGAAATAGAATTCAAACTCGCAGAGGTGACTTTCATTAAATTGAATTCAATCTCACGGAGGTGACTTTCATGAAATAGAATTCAAACTCGCAGAGGTGACTTTCATTAAATTGAATTCAATCTCACGGAGGTGACTTTCATGAAATAGAATTCAAACTCACAGAATTGACTCGGGAAATTGAATTCAACCTCAAAGACGTGACTTTCATTAAATTGAACTCAAACACGCAGAGGTGAGTTTCGTGAAATTTAATTCAAACTCACAGAAGTGACTCGTGAAATTGAATTCAAACTCACAGAAGTGACTCGTGAAATTGAATTCAAACTCACAGAAGTGACTCGTGAAATTGAATTCAACCTCACAGAGGTGACTTTCATTAAATTGAATTCAAACTCACAGAATCACCTTTCATTAAAAGTCAAAAGTTAGTTGAGAGTCCTATAGGAGAGTTTATGCAAATGAAGTTACAGATTATGTAAGAGCCAAAAGTAAGTTTTTAAAACTACAAGAAGGTTCAAGTTCAATGTTATAAAGGCTTCTGCAAGTGGGCTGAAGTTCACTGAAAGGGCCTATGCACACCTGGTGCCTTTGTTTTTTTATGTAAAGGTCGGTGTTTTGAAGCTGATAAGCGAGAGAGACCTTCATTCATCCTTTCAGATGCTGAGACAATAGAATCACCTGTGAATACATTTTTTTTTTTTTTTGTTTACACAATCCTCCTCACTCGAGTAGGTTTATGTAGATAAGTAACTAATGATACTGAAGTATTTGAATGCTCATTAACACTTAGTACCTGTGTGAATTAAATTATTTGGTAATGACATCAGCGTGAAATTACCTCCTAAGGACTACGTGAATTTATCTCGTAACGACATCAACGTGAAATGATCTCGTAATAGCATCAACGTGAAATTACCTCGTAATGGCATCAACGTGAAATTATCGGGCAAACACATCAACGTGAAATTATCTCGTAATGACATCAAAGTGAACTTATCTGGCAAACACATCAACGTGAAATTATCTCGTAATGTCATCAACGTGAAATTATCGGGGAAACACATCAACGTGAAATTACCTCGTAATGTCATCAACGTGAAATTATCTCGTAATGACATCAAAGTGAACTTATCTGGCAAACACATCAACGTGAAATTATCTCGTAATGACATCAAAGTGAACTTATCTGGCAAACACATCAACGTGAAATTATCTCGTAATGTCATCAACGTGAAATTATCGGGGAAACACATCAACGTGAAATTATATCTTAATGTCATCAACGTGAAATTATCGGGGAAACACATCAACGTGAAATTACCTCGTAATGACATCAACGTGAAATGACCTCGCAATGACATCAACGTGAAATTATCTCGTAATGACATCAACGTGAAATGACCTCGTAATGACCTCAACGTGAAATGATCTCGTAGTGACATCAACGTGAAATTATCGGGCAAACACATCAACGTGAAATTACCTCGTAATGACATCAACGTGAAATCATCTCGTAATGACATTAACGTGAAATGATCTCGTAGTGACATCAACGTAAAATAATCTCGTAATGACACCAACACTAAAATATCTGACAATGACATCAACGTGAAATGATCTCGTAATCACATCTCCGTAAACTGATCTCGTAATAACATCAACGTGAAATTACCTTGTAATGACATGAACTTGTCCTTGAACGTTCAAAACATGGCATTTTTTGCATTAAGGATTTCGCAACAGAGAGAGAGAGAGAGAGAGAGAGGAGAGAGAGAGAGAGAGAGAGAGAGAGAGAGAGAGAGAGAGAGAGAGAGAGAGAGAGAGAGTAGTTGGCACAAACTCACAGTATGAAGACAATGAGTACTCCATTAAGAGCCAAAGTATTTGTAGCATACTTTGCGGGTTTAACTGCTGAAGAGATACAGCACTTATTCATTTGTCTCTAAACACAGTTCTTAAGAGATATAAAAAACATAGGGAAATTATATGAAAGTTTGAAAATTCCATAGTATGATTTAGTGAAGTAAAAATTTTTGTTTCATTGGCTTTAAGCCAAAATATGAAATATCTAATTTAATGTTGTTACTGTTCTTAAAATATTTTTTTTTTATTGTTTATTACTTCTCTGGCAGTTTATTTCCTTCTTTCCTTTCCTCATTGGGCTTTTTTACCCGTGGAGCCCTTGAGCTTATTGCACCTAGCTTTTCCAACTAAGGTTATAACTTAGCTTGTAATAATAATAATGATAATAATAATAATAATAATAGTAATAATAATAACTATAGAGAACATTAGAATTGTTAAAGCCATTCTTAAAAAGAACTCCACACACAATTTACCTTTGGTATCATTCAAAATTTCTCACAAAAATCATCCTGTGACCTTGAGGTAAAGGTCAAGTTCATTCATACTGCACAGTATATGTGGTCTCACGACTCTCTACATTTCCACCAAATTTGGTTTAAATCAGCCAAGCAGTTTCTGATTTAGCATCGTCGACCATGTGGCAGCCATTTAAGACGTCATGGCAATCTCAAAAACTACTGAACTGAATTGGTTCAAACTTGTGCCTTCAATAGACCAGCAAAAATTTGAAGGCAATTGATGCAGCGGTTCTTGAGATCCCGAAGAGCAATCGTTTTGAATGATTTTTGCTTTGTGCATAGAGGGCGCTGCATGCACCAACCAATGTGGGAACATTCCTAACTGGTAAACGCTAGACTGGGGTTCGAGTCCCGCTCAAACTCGTTAGTTTCTTTGGTCGCTGCAACCTCACCATCCCTGTGAGCTATGGATGGGCGGGGATTTGGGGGAGCCAATAGGTTTACCTGCTGAGTAATCAGCAGCCATTACCTTGCCCTCTCTGGTCCCAGCTTGGATGGAGAAGGGGCTTGGGCACTGATCATATATATATATATATATATATATATATATATATATATATATATATATATATATATATATATATGATAAATTTTGCACATTTAAACGTGTTTTTCATATTCAAATAAGCCATATATATTTTTTATACATTAATGTCTGGATTCTCTTAATCGAATGCCAAGTAACAAACTACCAATTAGCTACGATGGTGAAGATGGGTTGATTTCAATTCTAAGTACAAAACACCTGAATTCGATAGGTATAAGTACAGAAGAATTGTCATTGACTTTTATCTTTCTTCGTGGCCAAGTGGTTTAGTCACTGTCTATACAAGCTTGCCGACCAGGGTTCGATTCCCGGCCGGACACAAGCTCTTGTCTTTGTGTGATTTCGCCTGGGGCTCTGATCCCGAGGTCGTTAAGAGAATCCAGTCTCTAGGGCATTGTCCTGCTCGACAGGGCAATGTCACTGTCCCTAGCCTCTGCAATTCATGAAAGGCCTTTAAACCATTAAACCCCATATGGTTCATACTACTGCTCAAGTTACAAAAGCAAACACTTTAAAATTGGCCCAGTTATTAGCGATAAAAAACCGGAGAAGAATAAATATAGTAAGAAGAAGAATATGAGTAATAACAATAGAAATCCACAAGTACTTATAAAAAAGTTGAACAGTGGAACGGAATAAATTAACCACAAACGGGTGCAAAGTAGACAGTCTTGCTAATTACCCAACAGGGATTACTCTACGCAAGAAGAGTATCTTCGACCAACTCTTCTCTGCATAACAATCAGGGTTAACAGGATTTCCAAAGGAGAAAAGGCCAAGTTCTGATCAATTGCACCTTTAAAAGGCCACCCTGATACTAGAAAAAGGTCGAATATATAGCATTTAAGGCTAACCAATTTCAAAAAGGCCAAATTTAGGTATCTAGCATGGAAAGAGCTCAAATTTGATTTTTTTTTTTGGCCCGAAAAAGGCCAACCTGGCAACCCTAATAACAATGCCAGGCGTGGTTACGAAAGCCAAGGCACTGGCAAGGCTACTACAAATGCCCCCCCCCCCCCCACCACCACCACCTCTTCTACCCAGTTATTACCAGACATATAGGAGAGTCACATGCTTAACCATTTCACTGCTAGTGGCGAATTCAACAAAACTTCTAATGTAGCTCTGGAAATCGAATGAAATGGTTTAAGTGTACCAATGTACTAAGATGTACAAATCACATAAATATGGATAAGTATAAAAAAAAAATTAAGCTAAGCACACTTACAAACGCAATCAACACACGAAATACATACAATGTACAGAGATAAACAAGCAAAACACATACACATTCTTGAGTCGGAAACTTGGAGACGATGAGTATCACAAGAACGTAAAAACGAGAAATTAAAAACAAACAATAGGAGAAACAATGATCAAAATGTAACGTTTGTCACTTCAAAGAAAAACAGAGGTAAAAGTTAAAAAAAGCTGAATACATTTGACGTTAGAAAACACAATGTTTGGGTGATCTAAGGCAGAAATATACAAATAAAATGCTACAATGTTCTTGCCACTAAAGTCTAAACAAAACAAATACATTACTCTCATTTGAATTCATGACAATATATACATATATATATATATACATATATGTATACATATATATATATATATATATATATATACACTGTATATATATATACACTGTATATATATATATATATATAGGCCTATATACATATATACAGTGTATATATATATATATATATATATATATATATATATATATATATATATATATATACACTGTATATATATATATATATATATACTGTATATATATATATATATATATACACATATATATATATATATATATATATATATATATATAAAATGTATAAATCTTGAAACCGCTTTCAACATTATAAGAAACTAAACAATCTTTCAATGTAAAGGTAAAGGTGCTTAGTTTCAGTACCAGTATTATTGGAATAGATGCTCACCAGAACGTCAGCCAGGCAAGCCCAAGTTCTCACTGTGGTGCCCATACCCTCATTGTGGTGCCCATCCCCTCATTGTGGTGCCCAACCACAGCAGTGTCCTCCCCAGTAAACAACTTGAATTAAAGGTCCCAGGCTGGGATCGATCTGCTGCCAAGTGAATGCTAAGCGAACACGTTACCACTGTACTAGTATGGGATATATGAACTTATAACTTTCTCTAAGCTAAAATTAAAACACCTCGGTTACAAACGAGAAAGGTAGTTTGAAGGTTGAAAAATCAAACTAAGTTTATGCTAGGTTAATATCAATATGATTACTAATATTAATATTAATAATAATATGACCGATATCATCATCGAAAACTCACCATCAATTTGTATAATGACGCAAAATATTTCAATTTCTCTTATGGCAATTATCACGTAAAACATTTCGTCTGTCACTTACAAGGAGGAGAATGCGATGGATTGACGAGCTAAGAAAATTTGTGGGTGCAAACTGGCATAGAAAGACCATAAAGAAACGCGAGCGGAAGGACATGTCTGAGGCCTCTTTCTCCAGTGGACTATCAACGACTGATGATGATGAGGATGAATTTATATATATATATATATATATATATATATATATATATATATATATATATATATAAACACTTAAATGCAAAGCTTCTGCCTAAGAATTGTTAGATCCTTTGTCAAAAGAAGTTCGCATTAAGTCAGAGATCCCGAGGCAGGCTGAAGCCGATATTAAATGGCATTTGTGGCTTGATATAATATATATAATACTAAGCCATTTTCCCTACCGTGGGAGGATCTTATAACACAAGTACACATAAGTTACTTTCACAGTCATATTAAAAATATTCTGTTATAGATGACCTCACTATTATTATTATTATTATTATTATTATTATTATTATTATTATTATTATTATTATCATTATTATTACTTGCTAGGCTACAACCCTAGATGAAAATGCAGAATGCTACAAGCCCGAGGGCTCCAACAGGGAGATAGCTTTCAAAACAAATATCAGCAGAGAAAGGTCATTCACTTTGTTCATCTATATACCCTTAATATCCATCAGTAATATCTTACTATTTAATTAAAATCTAACCATACTCCTTCCATGATTTACTAAGTGATCCTCTTCATCTTTCTCATCGATATCCTTACATTAAGGGGTTGGTTGCCTAATGCGGCCTCTCAAATGCCTTCAAACAAAAGCATG
>NC_090738.1:127801674-127814174 GCF_036898095.1 Palaemon carinicauda | reverse complement strand
GATAATTTTTCACATATTTCTAGTATATTAATTTTTTTATTCAACGTCTTTGTTGGCTCACAGAGACTTTTTTTAATGATATATAACTTTGTTATTTTTGATAGAAAAATGACTGGTTAACGTAGTTCTTTTAATTTAAAAAAAAAAAAAATACTAGTTACGCAGTTCCAATGTCAAGTACAATCTAGTTACTTTGTGTGAATTTAAATGATAATTCCAGTATACATCTGTAATTCTATTAAAGTCTCTTTCCAATGTCAATTACAATCTATTTACTTTGTATGAATTTACATGACAATTCCTGTATACATCTGTAGTTCTATGAAATTCTCCTTCCAATGTCAATTACAATCTATTTACTTTGTATGAATTTACATGACAATTCCAGTACACATCTGTAGTTCTAGTCACAGTCTCCTTCCAATGTAAAGTACAATTTAGTTACTTTTTGTGAATTTACATGACAATTCCAGTATACAGCTGTAGTTCAAGTTTAAGTCTCCTTCCAATGTCAATTACATTCTAGTTACTTTGTGTGAATTTACATAACAATTCCAGTATACAGATGTAGTTCAAGTTTAAGTCTCGTTCCAATGTTATCACATTTTAGTTACTTTGTGTGAATTTACATGACAATCCCACTATACACCTGTAGTCCTAGTTAACATCTCCTTCCAATGTCAATTAGGATCTAGCTACTTTGTGTGTATTTATTGTCAATGCTAGTATACATATGTAGTTCTAGTCAAAATCTCCATGCAAGGTCAATTAAAAGCTAGTTACTTTGTGTGAATTTACTCGTCAATTCCAGTATACATCTGTGGTTCTAGTCAAAGTCTCTTTCCAATGTCAATTAAAATCTAGTTACTTCGTGTATATTTACTCGTCAATTCCAGTATGCCACGGTAGTTCTAGTCAAAGTCTCTTTCCAATGTCAATTAAAATCTAGTTACTTCGTGTATATTTACTCGTCAATTCCAGTATGCCACGGTAGTTCTAGTCAAAGTCTCTTTCCAATGTCAATTAAAATCTAGTTATGTGTATTTACGTGTCAATTCCAGCTCTATAGTTCTAGTCAAAGCCTCCCTCCAATCTCAATTGCAATCTAGTTACTTTGTGTGTATTTACGTGTCAATTCCAGCTCTGTAGTTCTAGTTAAAGGCTTCCTTCCAATGTCATTTGCAATCTAGTTACTTTATGTGTATTAACATGTCAATTCCAGCTCTATAGTTCTAGTTTAAGGCCTCCATCTGACACGCAGATGCCCTGTTCTCTTTCCAGGAGGAGATCTACATAAAGTGAATGTTTTTATTCTCTATCTCTTTGCAGGAGACAAATCTTCCCTTGAGCTGTCAACATTGACCCGAACCCTATGTTAGCTTCCCTAGAAGTTAGCGGACCCTCTTTTTTTCACAAGGAACAAAAATGGTTTTTGTTTCGTCAAGAGAGTCAGACTGTTATAAGGAAAAAAGATGGCCGAGAAAAATTCACAGGATAGAACTAAATGATAAGGAGATTATTTTTGCCTTGTCTAGTTCAAATGGATTACCAAATAGAAGGGTAAATAAATAGTTAAGATATTAATGAAGTATAATCTTTTTGATTTTGATTTTTACTTCAAGGATTATCGCATCTGATCAGCGATGGAAGACAGCGAAAGCAGTCGTAGCAATAGCAGCGCAACAACAACAACAACAACAACAACAACAACAACACAACAACAACAACCTTCCCTATATAATAAAGGAAAAGTCTCTAGCTGTTTTTATATATATATATATATATATATATATATATATATATATATATATATATATATATACATATATAAGTATATATATATTATATATATGTATATATATTACATATATACATATATATATATATGTATATATATATATATATATATATATATATATATATATATATATATATATATATATATATATATTTACCGGTCACGCCCAGCTCTCCCCGTCCTTCGGGTAGGAGAGGGAATGAGGACTCATACAATGGTGAAAGACGGGTGTGCGTGTGTGCGCATATCTATTTAAATATTTAGCTATCAATTTGACGGGATGCGTACACTTGCAATATGCAACCCCTCAGTATGAGTTAAAAGAGGTTGGACAGCAAGTCTGAATGGGGAATTAAGATACAGGAGACGGCTAAAAAGGGGGGCCTCGAATGAAAGCGGCAAAAAAAAACAATAGGTAGAGCCTACAGTGTGACGCATGAGGTGCAGTGTAGGCACTAAACGCCCCCCCCCCCCCCCACCCCTCCCCTTGTTGAAGGTGTGGAAGTGAGGACTGATTTTCCTTATACTGTACTAATCTTCTTTAAACCTTTTTACTCTTTTTTTTATTATTATCATTACTAGCCAAGCTACAACCCTAGTTGGAAAAGCAAAATGCTATAAGCCCAAGGGCTCCAGCAGGGAAAAATAGCCCAGTGAGGAAAGGAAATAAGGATATATATAAATGATGAGAATAAATTAACAATAAATCCTTCTAAAAACAGTGACAACGTCAAAACAGATATACTCTTTTTTATTATTATTATTATTACTAGCCAAGCTACAACCCTAGTTGGAAAAGCAAAATGCTATAAGCCCAAGGGCTCCAGCAGGGAAAAATAGCCCAGTGAGGAAAGGAAATAAGGAAATGAATAAATGATGAGAATAAATTAACAATAAATCATTCTAAAAACAGTGACAACGTCAAAACAGATATACTCTTTTTTATTATTATTATTATTAATATTACTAGCCAAGCTACAACCCTAGTTGGATAAGCGAGATGCTATAAGCCCAAGGGCTCCAACAGGGAAAAATAGCCCAGTGAGGAAAGGAAATAAGGAAATAAATAAATGATGAGAATAAATTAACAATAAATCATTCTAAAAACAGTGGCAACGTCAAAACAGATATACTCTTTTTTATTATTATTATTATTACTAGCCAAGCTACAACCCTAGTTGGAAAAGCAAGATGCTATAAGCCCAAGGGCTCCAACAGGGAAAAATAGCCCAGTGAGGAAAGGAAATAAGGAAATGAATAAATGATGAGAATGAATTAACAATAAATCATTCTAAAAACAGTGACAACGTCAAAACAGATATGTCCTATATAAACTATTAAAAGTATTTCATTTACATTATTGTATTACCCGACAATATAATAATTTCACCTACTACCCCGTAAGCTGAATACTTCATATAAAACGCTAGAAAAAAATTCCGCATCCTTCTTACTGAATACAATTATGGATTCAGTCGAGGTAGACGAACAAGTGTATCCTACGTTACCTAACACGTTTCAGAGTCCTAATCACACAAGTAATCACTTAATTCACTTCTTTCAAACACAATAAGATCACACGTTTTAACGCCGACCACATCATTTTATCGTTCTCATAAAAAAAAAAAAAAAAAAAAACTGGGTAAAAGCGAAAAAAAAAAACTGATTTAATTTAAATACTGACGTCGGGGCATGGGGACAGATCCTAGTCACTTAAGTGAGGGTGGGCTAAAGTAAAAAGGATGATTTAAACAGAGAAAAAGAATTAAAATACACAATGTGAAAAGATTAAAGATGAAAAAACTCATTTAATTTAAATAATGAGGTCGAGGTATGGCGACAGATCGTCGACACTTAAGTGTGGAGTAAGATAAAGTAAAAAGGATGATTTAAACAAAGAAAAATAAATTGAACTAAACAATGTGAAAAGATTAACAAAGTAGAGAGGTACGGTTGAATATGGCCTATGCTGACATAAGTCTTTATAGTTTATATTATGAAATATCTGTTTTGATGCTGTTACTTTTTTAAAAATATTTCATCAATTGTTAATCATTTCTCATATCGTTTATTTATTTCCTTATTTGCTTTCCTCACTGGGCTATTTTTCCCTGTTGGAGCCCTTGGGCTTATAGCTTTATTGCTTTTCCAACTAGGGTTGTAGTTTAGGTAATAATAATAATAATAATAATAATAATAAAGGTTAAGGTTAAAGGTGTCTGGTTTCAGTTCCAGTTCCATCAGAATAGATGCTCACCAGAACGTCAGCCGGGCAAGCCCAACCCCCCACTGTGGTTCCCTACCACAGCAGTGGCCTCCCCAGTAAACAGCTTAAACTCACAGTCCTGGGCGGGGATCGATCTGCTGCCATGCGAATGCTAGGCAAAAACGCTACCACTGTACTAGGCAGGAGGTGTTATAATAATAATAATAAAGAATAATAATAATAAAGAATAATAATAACAAATAATAATAATAATAGATAATAATAACAATAAATAATAATATTAATAACAATAATAATAAAATAATAATAATATAATAATAATAATAAAATAATAACAACAACAAAAACAACAACAACAACAACAACAACAATAATAATAATAATAAAAATACTAGTAATAATAATAATAAAATAATAATAATAATAATAATAATAATAATAATAATAATCTGGAGAAGCTTGGAATATGAAATGAGAAACAAAAGAATAATAAATACTATAGACTTAATACTAATGATTTCAAAATAAGAAAATATAAAGCAAAAACATGAAGTAATCAACTATAAAATAAAATAAAAATCAATTAACCCTTTCACTGCCATCGGCAACTTGGTCAAAATTTGAAAAAGGGAGATATCTTTTAAAATCAACCAAAATAAATTAAGTTGGCATTATTATTATTATTATTATTATTATTATTATTATTATTATTATTATTACTTGCTAAGCTACAACCCTACTTGGAAAAGCAGGATGCTATAAACCCAGGGGCCCCAAAAGAGAAAATAGCACAGTGAGGAAAGGAAACAAGGAAAAATTAAATATTTTAAGAACAGTAACATTAAAATAAATATTTCTTATATAAACTATAAAAACTTTAACAAAACAAGAAAGAGAGAAATTAGATAGAACAGCGTGCCCGAATGTACCTTCAAGCAAGAGAACTCTCACCCAAGACAGTGGAAGACCATGGTAGAGAGACTATGGCACTACCCAAGACTAGAGAACACTGGTTTGATTTTGGAGTGTCCTTCTCCTAGAAGAGCTGCTTACTCTAAAGAGTCTCTTCTACCCTTACCAAGAGGAAAGTAGCCACTGACCAATTACAGTGCAGTAGTTAACCCCTTGGGTGAAGAAGAATTATTTGGTAATCTCAGTGTTGTCAGGTGTATGAGGACAGAGGAGAATCTGTAAAGAATAGGTCAAACTATTCGGTGTGTGTGTAGGCAAAGAGAAAATAAACCATAACCAGAGAGAAGGATCCAATGTAGTACTGTCTGGCCAGTCAAAGGACCCCATAACTCTCTAGCTACGTCAGAAGTGTTGTTGAGTTCACCACTGGCAGTAAAAGGGTTAACAACACTGGAATTCAACTGAATAAACACTGCTCTTAAACCCTCTTTCCAGGTGACGGCCACTGATAACCAGAAGAAATTGGATACACTTGTGACGCCGATAACATCAATGCAATTGCCTGTGGAATTTTGCAAGCAGTTATCAGCTACGGACGTCCATTACAATGAACGTTAAATGCTAATAATAGACCTTTATCATAAGAGAAGCTATCAAAAGTACATAGTACGTGGATCAATAATAATAATAATAATAATAATAATAATAATAATAATAATAATGATGATGATGATGATGATGATGATAATAATAATATAACTTCTCATATATAGTTGATTAATTTCCCTATTTCCTTTCCTCACTGGGCTATTTTCCCCTGTTGGAGCCCAACAATATAATGTCTCATATATAGTTTATTCATTTCCTTAAATCCTTTCCTCGCTGGGCTATTTTTCCCTGTTCGAGCCATTGAGCTTATAGCATCCTCCTTTTCCAACTAGGGTTGTAGCTTAGCTAATAATAATAATAATAATAATAATAATAATAATAATAATATATCTTCTCATATATAGTTTATTAATTTCCTTATTCCCTTTCCTCAATGGGCTATTTTTCCCTGTTGGAGCCCTTGGGCTTATGGCATCCTGCTTTCCCAACTAGGGTTGTAGCTTAGCTAATAATAATAATAATAATAATAATAATAATAATAATATAACTTCTCATATATAGTTCATTCATTTCCTTATTTCATTTCCTGTAAATACCTACCACAAATTAGACCAAATATAATATTCTATAATTATTCCAAAACAAAAAGTTTTCTTAATCATAAAGAAAAGCTGCAAAAGACCTTTGAATCAATGGTGGTGTACTTGTTTAACTGTCCAAATTGCCAATTAGTTTATATTGGCTCCACGAAAAAATACGTTTTTTTCTCGCTACCAAGATCACAAGGGAGTTAGCAGCCGAACTGGCAGAGCCTTGTTCAAACCTTTACAATTGTACCAACCGTGTGTCACACGATCTTACATAGTTCCTTTTGTGTATATATTATGCTTGTATCTTCTCTCTTCCCTCGCACTAAAAAGATCCTGAATAAACATGTCTGTTTTTCTCACCGGTAACGGTGTCGATTTTGAACATGAAATTTCTTGTGGCCTTGAGCTTTTGTATATAAAGGAGAGTGTTCTATAATCTCGGCCCGTCACACAATCCAGCATACGAAATCATTGTGACATGGATTGTAAGTGTTCGTTTCTCTTTATGTATGTTATATATACAGACATATACTTCTGAGTGGGGATACCTTAACGTGATGAAAGGGTTTGCGTATTGCCATGATCAGCAAAGCTGTACTAGTCAATGCCACCGATATTAGATTGGTTTGCTGTGAGCAATGAGATGAAAATCTCCCACCATCACCAATTCGCACTGGCCAGTGTGATAATGAAACCTGGCCAAACCCCAGGTATGTAATGACATGTCTGAGGCCTTTGTCCTGCACTGGGCTAGAAACGGCTGCATTTGTTATTGTTGTTGTTGTTGTTGTTGTTGTTTACATACATAACAAAGGAAGCAATTAACAAATATAATTTCTACGTTGATTCATTGTCCATAACGGCTGCATTTGTTGTTGTTGTTGTCGTTGTTGTTGTTGTTTACATACATAACAAAGGAAGCAATTAACAAATATAATTTCTATGTTGATTCATTGTCCATTTAAAAGTATCACATTATATTTTATATCATTTCAAAGTGAAGCACTCCAAAAAAGGCTCAAAAGTCTGCCAACGGATTTACATCACCCAAAAGAGCACCAACCAAGAGAAAATAACCCCAATAATTGTAAAACTCAGGTTTTAACCAAATCAGCTTTACAAAACCACTTGCAAAATTGTCCCCCCACTCCCTAGTTCTTGTGCATGTCGCAAAACAGGTTTCTTACTTATTCAAGGGTCTCTCTCTCTCTCTCTTAAAGGCTGGAGCTAATAAAAGTGTCTAATAAATCAAGAAGAACAGAATGCAAGATAGATTTGGGAAAATAGGGGTCTAGAACAAGATTCGGAATTGCTTTTGGATATTCACTCCATAGGAGCGTGTGTTGTGGAAGTCGTGCATGAAGCTATGCTAATAGGAGTACAACTATTATTACATTATTCTTAATATAAAATTCATTAAAATTAAATAAATCTATTATTGAATGACTTCCTGACTATGGTTATTCTAGCAAGCGTATAATAAAACTGGGTTGTCTTCGACTCTTAACCATGCACATTTATCATGAACTTAATTATAACTTAACAACATATAACCAGGTCTATACTCTAATTAACATCATAAACTCAGTGATAAATTTACCTAATATAACCAGCTCTATACTCTAATTTAACATCATGAACTCAGTGATAAATTAACCTTATATAACCAGCTCTATACTCTTAAGATCACATCATGAACTCAGTGATAAATTTACCTAATACAACCAGCTGTATGCTCTAATTTAACATCATGAACTCAGTGATAAATTTATCTAATATAACCAGCTCTATACTCTAATTTCACATCAAGAACTCAGTGATAAATAAACCTAATATAAACAGCAGTATACTCTAATTTAACATCATGAACTCAATGATAAATTTACTTAATATAACCACCTCTATACTCTAATTTAAAATCTTGAACTCAGTGATAATTTACCTAATATAACCAGCTCTATACTCTAATTTCACATCATGAACTCAGTGATAAATTTACCTAATATAACCAGCTCTATACTCTAATTTCACATCATGAACTTAATAAAGAAATACACCAAAAGAATGAATATTCTAATACACACTGACTTCAATTGAACATTCTTTGCCATTCAACGTCTCCACTAATTACAGAGCAGAAACATTTCTCAACATTTCAAATTGCCAAAATGTTGGCACATTATCAAAGGTCATAGGAAATATTTATTTTAATGCTATAACTGTTGTTAAAATATTTTATTTTTCCTTGTTTCCTTTCCTCAATGGGCTATTTTCTCTGTTGGAGCTCCTGGGCTTATAGCATCCTGCTTTTCCAACTAGGGTTGTAGCTTGGCAAGTAATAATAATAATAATAATAATAATAATACGTCAGTAAAGGATATTTAAACCCCTTAAACTATTTATTTCAAGAGTATCACTTTCGTTTGAGAGAGAGAGAGAGAGAGAGAGAGAGAGAGAGAGAGAGAGAGACTAATTAGGTACGAACAATATCACAGCTGCACAATCCACCCTCACTATAAAAAAATACAAATTAAAATTTTCAAAAACAAATGAATAGCGTAATTCAAACATAAATTATTTTAATAGTTGCAAGAATCCACTTATATTATTATTATTATTATTATTATTATTATCATTATTATTAATTGCTAAGCTACAATCCCAGTTGGAAAAGCACAATGCTATAATCTCAGGGGCTCCCACAGGGAAAATAGCCCAATGAGGAAAGGAAACAGGGAAAAATTAAATTTCTAAAAAGAGTAACATTAAGATAAATATCTCCTTTATAAACTATAAAAACTTTAACAAAACAAGAGGAAGAGAAATAAGATAAAATAGCGTGCCCGAGTGCATCCTCAAGCAAGAGAACTCTAACCCAAGACTGGAAGACCATGGTACAGAGGCTATGGCACTACCCAAGACTAGAGAGCAGTGGTTTGATTTTGGAGTGTCCTTCTCCTAGAAGAGCTGCTTACCATAGCTAAAGAGTCCCTTCTACCCTTAAAATTATGTATTATTTTATACATCAATCCATATATATATATATATATATATATATATCAATAATTCTCCTTCAGAACCAAAATAAAACAATTAAAATTTTCAAAAACAAGTGAAAAGTGTTATCCAAACAGCAGTTATCCTATTAATTGCATGAATATACTTGAAAGATTATGTATAAATTTATACATTTATTGATAAATTTATCTGTCAATCAATCAATTCCTCAGGCACTCCATGAAAAGCTGCAATAATCAATTTGCTTATTTTCTAAGATTATATATTGAAGCTGAATATTTCAGATTACATATGCAAAGAATAAATATATATATCATCATCATCTCCTCCTACGCCTATGGACGCAAACGGCCTTGGTTAGATTTCGCAAGGCGTCTCTATCTTCAGCTTTTAATTCAATGCTTCCCCATTCATCATCTCCTACTTCACGCTTCATAGTCCTCAACCATGTAGGCCTGGGTCTTCCAACTCTTCTAGTCCCTTGTGGAGCCCAGCTGAACGTTTGGTAAACTAATCTCTCTTGGGGAGTGCAAAGAGCATCCCAAACCATCTGCATCTACCCCTCATCATGATCTCATCCACATATGGCACTCGAGTAATCTCTTTTATAGTTTCATTTCTAATCCTGCCCAGCCATTTAACTCACAATATCCTTCTGAGGGTTTTGTTCTCAAATCTACTAAATCTATTGGAGATTGTTTCATTGCCATACCATGACTATGTCCATAGAGTAACACCGACCTTACTAAACTGATATATAGACTTTTTTTTATAAATATACATTTAAAATTGATAAACTTTCTAATGCCTGTTATTTTACTCCCCAACACTGACAATTAAGCTGGCCAGCTGCAAACCTACTCTTTCTGGTGACAAGGTACAAAGAGTACTCTTGAAAACTTTAGCCAAAAAAAAAAGAAAAAACATTCTGTGCTACTAAAGGTCACAAACACAAGCTCTCTCTCTCTCTCTCTCTCTCTCTCTCTCTCTCTCTCTCTCTCTCTCTCTCTCTCTCTCTCTCTCTCTCAGTATCACTTTATGTGTACATAAAACATGTAAATACGCATACATACATTTTAAATATAGACACAAATTATATTTTTACACATACCTATAATATATATACATATATTATATATATATATATATATATATATATATATATATATATATATATATATATATATATATATATGTGCGTGTGTGTGTGTGTGTGGTGTTGGTTAAAAATAGGAGATGATGATGATGATGATTATGATGATGATGATGGTGATGATGAGTTTTGGTTAATATTATCACTACTTCACATGAAAATATAATACAGTATACCGGGTAGCAAGACAGAAAAAAAATATTAAAAAAAAACAATTAAATTCAAATTCAGCTAAACCTTTGTAGGATAAATTATTATTTATCATTCTTTGAAAAGACACAATCAGTATAATTGTCCAGGGGCTACTTTCCACTTAGTAAGGGTAGAAGAGACTCTTTAGCTATGGTAAGCAGCTCTTCTAGGAGAAGGAAACTCTAAAATCAAACCATTGTTCTCTAGTCTTGGGTAGTGCTATAGCCTCTGTACCATGGTCTTTCACTGTCTTGGGTTAGAGTTTTCTTACTTGAGGGTACACTCGAGCACACTATTCTATCTCATTTCTCTTCCTCTTGTTTTTAATAAAGTTTTCATAGTTTATATAGAAAATATTTATTTAAAAGTTACAGTTCTTAAAATATTTTATTTTCCTTGTTTCCTTTCCTCACTGGGCTATTTTCCCTGTTGGGGCCCCTGGGCTTATAGCATTTTGCTTTTCCATCTAGGGTTGTAGCTTAGCAAGTAATAATAATAATAATAATAATAATAATAATAATAATAATAATAATAATAATAATAATAATATAATATAAAATCAGGATACACTACTATATAGAGACAATACCACCATTCTCTATCAAGCATCTAGGTTCTGAACTAATAGACAATTATAATAACAAATAACTAACTCGCTAGTCATTAGTACACAACAAGTGTAAATCGAGGCATCTGCATATGTATACATCATCCACGGTAGATAAAGATGGACATATCATTCTGGGTAGATAAAGATGTACACATCATTCTGGGTAGATAAAGATGTACACATCATTCTGGGTATATAAGATGTACACATCATTCTGGGTAGATAAAAATGTACACATCATTCAGGGGAGATGAAGATGTACACATCATTCTGGGTAGATAAAGATGTACACATCATTCTGGATATATAAAGATGTACACATCATTCTGGGTAGATAAAGATGTTACAAATTATTCTGGGTAGATAAAGATATACATATCATTCTGAGTAGATAAAGATGTACACATCATTCTGGGTAGATACAGATGTACACATCATTCAAGGGAGATAAAGATGTACACATCATTCAGGGTAGATAAAGATGTACACATCATTCTGGGTAGATAAAGATGTACACATCATTCAGGGTAGATAAAAATATACAAATTATTCTGGGTATATAAAGATGTACACATCATTCAGGGTAGATAAAGATGTACACATCATTCAGGGTAAAAAAAGATGTACACATCATTCTGGGTGAAAAAAGGTACACATCATTCAAGGGAGGTAAAGATGTACACATCATTCTGGGTAGATAAAGATGTACACATCATTCTGGGTAGATTAAGATGTACACATCATTCTGGGTATATAAAGATGTACACATCATTCTGGGTATATAAAGAGGTACATATCATTCAATGTAGATAAAGATGTACACATCATTCTGTGTAAATAAAGATGTACACATAATTCTGGGTAGATAAAGATGTACACATCATTCTCGATAGATAAAGATGTACAAATTATTCTGGGTATATAAAGATGTACACATCATTCTGGGTAGATAAAGATGTACACATCATTCTGGGTAGATTAAGATGTACACATCATTCTGAGTGAAAAAAAGTACACATCATTCAAGGGAGATAAAGATGTACACATCATTCATCATTCAGGGTAGATAAAGATGTACACATCATTCTGGGTAGATAAAGATGTACACATCATTCTGGGTGAAAAAAGGTACACATCATCCAGGGTAGATAAAGATGTACACATCATTCTGGGTAGATAAAGATGTACACATCATTCTGGGTAGATATAGATGTACACATCATTATGGGTAGATAAAGATGTACAAATTATTCTCAGTATATAAAGATGTATACATCATTCTGGGTAGATAAAGATGTACACATCATTCTGGGTAGATAGAGATGTACACTTCATTCAGGGTAGATAAAGATGTACACATCATTCAGGGTAGATAAAGATGTACACATCAT
>NC_090738.1:127784174-127796674 GCF_036898095.1 Palaemon carinicauda | reverse complement strand
ATATATGTTTATATATATATATACATATGAGAGAGAGAGAGAGAGAGAGAGAGAGAGAGAGAGAGAGAGAGAGAGAGAGAGAAACTCATATATGTCCAACAAACAAAAATTATAGAATAAAATGCAATTTCAGAAATGCGAGGTTGAAGACAATTAAAACTTCTTAATAGAACAGATGTCACGAACACCAACGCTCAAGAAATAGCTGCTCTCTCTCTCTCTCTCTCTCTCTCTCTCTCTCTCTCTCTCTCTCTCTCTCTCTCTCTCTCTCTCTTAGGTCGAGAGGGGGCTTGGGTGCTAATCATATGTATATATGGTCAGTCTTTAAGGCATTGTCCTGCTTGACAGGGCTATGTCACTGTCCCTTGCCTCTGCCATTCATGAGCGGCATTTAAACCTTTAAAGTATTGTACCAACCGTGTGTCACACGATCGTACATAGTTCATTTTGTGTATATATTATGCTTATATCTTCGCTCTTCCCTCGCACTAAAAAGAACCAGAATAAACATGTCTGCTTTTCTCCTCTGTAACAGTGTCGATTTTTGAACATGAAAATTCTTGTTGCTTTGAGCTTTTGTATATAAAGGAGAGTGTTCTACAATAAACTCACTCAGTTGCTTTCAACCTGTCTTTGGGCCACAACCTTCTCTCGGCCCGTCACAGTATCTTTGCACGCAATCTCTAAAGACAATAAAAAAAATTTTCATCATCTTCATTAAAGGATCTAAATAAATCTCTCGAGCAGTGATTACACATGTTTGGTATCCCTCGCAGCAACATACGTAGGATCAACTACATGCTGTTATAATCATTATCTCAAGGCAATCTTCATGTGCCTCTCCTAAGTAAACATTCCATAAGTTATAACTCCATTGTATTTAGTTTGCTCTGCAGAATTAACTGAAACGTATACTAAATTAGTTAAAATTCTCAATCAACAATACAAACATACAACAACAACAACAATAACAAAAACAACAACAGCAACAAATGCATTCGTTTCTAGTCCACTGCAGGACAAAGGCCTCAGACATACCCTTATTCTTTACTGGGGTTTGGCCAGTTTCATCACCACGCTGTCCACTGCAGATTGGTGATGGTGAGAGATTTTCATCTGATCCCTCAGCAAACCAAACTAGTATGTTGACCTTGACTAGTGCATATTTGCTGATCATGGCGATACGCAAACCCATTCACCGCGTTAAGGTATCCCCACTCAGAAAGGGTGTGTATATACATACATACATATACACCATTTTTTATGACTGGGGTTTGGCCAGTTCCATCACCACGTTGCCGACTGCAGATTGGTGATGGTGGGAGATTTTCGTCCGATCCCTCAACAAACCAAACTAGTATGTTGACCTTGACTAGTGCATATTTGCTGATCATGGCGATACGCCAAACCATTTCACCACGTTAAGGTATCCCCACTTAGAAAGGGTATATATACTGTATATATATATATATATATATATATATATATATATATATGTATATATATATATGTATATATATACATAATATATATATATATATATATATATATATATATATATATATATACAGAGAGAGAGAGAGAGAGAGAGAGAGAGAGAGAGAGAGAGAGAGAGAGAGAGAGAGAGAGAGAGAGAGAGAACCCCTTTCACCACATTATGGTATCACCACTCAGAAAGGGTGTGTAAATGCATACATACACACATACACGATTTAATACACATAGCTAGACTCAGCCATATTATCATGAGAATAAATCATGATGTCTGTAAATACTGCCAATCAAAATTATATATATAAAGGAAATAAATGAGAAAACGGATGTTAGCTGGACCGCATTTGATTGATGAGAATAAACCACAAAATTCCCTTTTTTCCTAAGCTAGCTACACTCTCTCCCTCTTTCAAAAAGGATTTTATAAGTTAAGAAAAATATAAACTACTTTATTCCATTATAAAGATTTGATAAAAAACATTCGTACATTGGTTACAAGTAAGAACTGAATAAAATAGTTATTATGAAATTTTATCAATACAAGTTCTTTATCTATACTTACAAATAAGTATTACTATTGAACATAAGATAGCCGTTACTTGATCTTTATCTGTACTTACAAATAAGTATTACCATAGAACTTAAAATAGTCATTATGAAATCTTTATCTGTACTTACAAATAAGTATTAATATTGAAGAAAACACAGTCGTTACTACAATTTCCCTGTATTTACAAATAAGTATTAATATTGAACATAAAAAGACTTACAATAAATATTACTATTAAACATAAAATAGTCGTTATAAGATCTTATCTGTACTTACAAATAAATATTACTATTGAACATAACTTAGTCGTTACAAAATCTTTCTCTGTACTTACAAATAAAGTATTAATACTGAACATAAAATAGTCAATACAAGATCTGTATCAGTACTTACAATAAGTATTACTATAGAATATGTAAGTCATTATAAAATCTTTACCTGTACTTACAAATAAGTATCAATATTGAACAAAACACAGTCGTTACAACATTTTCCCTGTATTTACAAATAAGTATTAATATTGAACATAAAAAGACATAAGATCTTTCCCTGTACTTACAATAAATATCACTATTAAACATAAAATAGTCGTTATAAGATCTTATCTGTACTTACAAATAAATATTATTACTGAACATAAAATAGTCAATACAAGATCTTTATCAGTACTTTCGATAAGTATTACTATAGAACATAAAATAGTAATTATAAAATCTTTATCTGTACTTACAGATAAGTATCAATATTTAACATAAAATAGTCATTATAAAATCTTTATCTGTACTTATAGATAAGTATTTTGAACATAAAATAGTTGTTATAAGATCTTTATCTGTACTTATAAATAAGTATTACTAAAGAACATAAAATAGACATTACAAGATCTTTATCTGTACTTACAATAAATATTACTATTAAAAATAAAATAGTCGCTACAAGATCTTTATCAGATCTTTATCTATGGTTACAAATGAATATTGATATTGACCATAAAATAGTCGTCACAATCTCTTTACAACTCTTTACAGCCTGTACAAAACGAAGGAGTTAAGCATCTCAAAATCGGTACAGAGTGTCCCAAAATAATGTATACACTCTTTGGATTGTTACAACTTGTTCAATTTATTGATATTAACGCAGAAAACAGATTTACAGAAGAGAAACAATGCAGAGTGAAAAAATAAGGATACATGGGGCAATTTGAGAATGTTAAAAAAATGTTTTTCACATTAATATCAATAAATTGAACAAATTGTAACAATCCAAAGAGTGTATACATTATTTTGGGACACACTGTGTGCTGTAACAATCCAAAGTGTGTAGACATTATTTTGGGACACCCTGTAGGTTGTAACAATCCAGAGTGTATACATTATTTTGGGACACCCTGTATGTTGTAACAATCCAAAGAGTGTATACATTATTTTGGGACACCCTGTAAGTTGTAACAATCCAAAGAGTGTATACATTATTTTGGGACACCCTGTGTGCTGTAACAATCCAAAGAGTGTATACATTACTTTGGGACACCCTGTAAGTTGTAACAATCTAAATAGTGTATCCATTATTTTGGAGCACCCTGTAAGTTGTAACAATCCAAAGAGTGTATACATTATTTTGGGACACACTGTAAGTTGTAACAATCCATAGAGTGTAAACATCATTTTGAAACACCCTGTAAGTTGTAACAATCCAAAGAGTGTATCCATTATTTTAGGACACCCTGTAAGTTGTAACAATCCAAAGAGTGTATACATTATTTTGGAACACCCTGTAAGTTGTAAAAATCCAAAGAGTGTATACATTATTTTGGGACACCCTGTAAGTAGTAACACTCCAAAGAGTGTATACATTATTTTGGGACACCCTGTAAGTAGTAACAATCCAAAGAGTGTATACATTATTTTGGGGACACCCTGTAAGTTATAACAATCCAAAGAGTGTATACATTAATTTGGGACGCCCTGTAAGTTATAACAATCCAAAGAGTATATATTATTTTGGGACACCCTGTAAGTTGTAACACTCCAAAGAGTGTATACATTATTTTGGGACACCCTGTATAAGAGATCTTGCGTTGCAAATTAAACTCTCAAATGGAATATTTAGCTCGCACAGTTTTCGAATAATTAAGGACTTGTCTATGCTACACAGATGCTCCCTGGAATACAATCATAAAGGGCCATGATAATCGCTTCAATTTCTATCACAATCGTTCTGATCTGTTTAAATTCGTTCTGACGTAAAGCTTTAACTGGTATTTTTGTAGCGAATTTCTATTGATTTAAAAGTTCCTAATGTATTAGGTAGATAGCCTTTACATACTATAGGCAATTTCAAAATAAATATCACAATAATAACTAACAATATATACATATACATATATACATACACACACACACACATATATATATATATAATATATATATATATATATATATATATATATATATATATATATATATATATATTTACACACACACACATATATATATACATATATATATATATATATATATATATATATATATATATATATATATAGTCTGATCACTCACAACAAACCAACCTAGTATGGGTGGCCCTGACTAGTACAGCTTTGCTGATAATGGCGATACACAAACCCTTTCACCACGTTAAGGTATCCCCACTCAAAAAACATACACAACCTTAAAAAAAAAAAAAAACTTGAAAAGTTAAAACTTGAAAAAAGCTAAACTATTAAAAAAAACTACAAACTTATTAAAACTCGGAAAAAAAACCAGGACGCTTGGCATCTAAAAAAAAAAAACTTGGAAAGTTAAAACTTAAAAAAAGCTAAACTATATAAAAAACTACAAACTTATTAAAACCCGGAAAAAAACCAGGACGTTTGGCATTTAAAAAAAAACTTGAAAAGTTAAAACTTAAAAAAAGCTAAACTATAAAAAAAACTACAAACTTATTAAAACCCGGAAAAAAACCAGGACGCTTGGCATTTAAAAAAAACACTTGAAAAGGTAAAACTTGAAAAAACCTAAACTATTAAAAAACTACAAACTTATTAAAACCCGGAAAAAAACCAGGACGCTTGGCATTTAAAAAAAAAAACTTGAAAAGTTAAAACTTGATAAAAGCTAAACTATAAAAAAAACTACAAACTTATTAAAACCCGGAAAAAAAAACGACGATTGGCATTCAAAAAAAAAAAAACTTGAAAAGTTAAAACTTAAAAAAAAGCTAAACTATAAAAAAAAACTACAAACTTATTAAAACCCGGAAAAAAAAACCAGGACGTTTGGCACTTAAAAAAAATCACTTGAAAAGGTAAAACTTGAAGAAGGCTAAACTATTAAAAAAAACTGCAAACTTATTAAAACCCGGAAAAAAAACCCAGGACGTTTGGCATGGAACCGGCCAAGAACCGTTGACTACAGTAATCGGTACCATTTGTATGCAAGGCAGAGCACAAAGCTGCCTCGTCATTTACAACATCATTGCACCTAATAAACTTGCGTGCTAATTTCTGTTCTCATTTTTGGGTCGTTTGGTCGTCGTATCGGTGCTAATCACTGTAGCAGCGACCAGTGAGCCAATATTTCTTGTTCTCTGGACAAAAGGTTTAAAGGTTTTAATGGCCGCTCATGAATGGCAGAGGCAAGGGACAGTGATATTGCCTTACCAAGCTGGACAATGCCCAAGAGATTGACCATATATAGATATGATCAGAGGCAAGGGACACTGATATTGCTCTATCAAGCTGGACAATGCCCTAGAGATTGACCATATATAGATATGATCAGAGGTAAGGGACAGTGATATTGCTCTATCGAGCTGGACAATGCCCAAGAGATTGACCATATATAGATATGATCAGAGGCAAGGGACAGTGATATTACCCTACCAAGCTGGACAATGCCCAAGAGATTGACCATATATAGATATGATCAGCACCCAAGCCCCTCTCCACCCAAGCTAGGACCAAGGAGGGCCAGTGATATTGCCCTACCAAGCTGGACAATGCCCAAGAGATTGACCATATATAGATATGATCAGCGCCCAAACCCCCTCTCCATCAAAGCTAGGACCAAGGAGGGCAAGGCAATTGCTGCTGATGACTCAGCAGATAGACCTATAGACACCCAAAAATCCCCATCCTTAGCTCACAAGGATGGTGAGGTCTCGGCAGATAGACCTATAGTCTCCCCCAAAACACCCGCATCCTTAACTCACAAGGATGGTAGGATTGCAGCGACCAAAGAAACTAACGAGTTTGAGCGGGACTCGAACCCCAGTCTGGCGTTCACCAGTCAGGGACGTTACCACATCGGCCACCACAACCGTAAATCCCCACATAGAGGTTCTCTCTATCTCTCTCTCTCTCTCTCTCTCTAATAGATCTTTATTCCTTTCTCTTTCAAGAAATGTGCTTACTTATATCTATTTACAAACAGATATTATTGTACTTTTGCTAATTTCTTTTCCCTTTCAAGGTTATGCTTATTTCTTTCATCTATTTACAAAAATGTCTGTAGTTTTTGTAATTCTGAACATGAGGCATGCGCGTGGTATGCATATTATCATCATCACCACATTAATATTATTCTCATTTATAAATTCATCTGCTGTTTTGTCTTCAGAAATACATAAACAAACTGGAACTTTGGCAAGTTCTTTTGAAGTTGTCAGACACCTTAAGAAGATGAAACTAATTGTTTACATAATTACTAAGTTAATACATACATATTTATTAATCCAATGGTGATATAGATTTTTTATAAACCTTATGATAACATAAGTTCACTTACTTAATTTCACGGTAAACGTTAATCAATTACTATTTAGAGAAACGTTGAATTATCTACAAGTTACCTCCGACAACGAAGTTGGAAGGAGGTTATGTTTTCGCCACTATTTGTGTGTGTGTTAGTTTATGAACAGCTTCATGGCCTAAATTTTAATCGTAATGAAACATGTAGGGATTAACTGTTATGCAAAAAGCTGGAAATGATTAAATTTTTGAAGGTCAAGGTCACAGTCTAGCAAAATGTTTAATTCACGTAATCAGCCATAAGTTTGGACATAGATGTCACAGAGACTTCAAATTTAGTTCATATATAAATGTATGAAAATCCACGACAGTTAATACTTGTTAAGGTCACAGGTCAGGGTCAAGGTCAAGCAAAAAAGATCGAGAAATATGCTACCGCGGTGGAGGTCTGCGCTCTACTAAGTGCCCCACTATAGTCCATTTCTTTTAGCGAGTCATATTTGCACCGACTCGCAACGGTGCCCTTTTAGCTGGGAAAAGTTTCCTGATCGCTGATTGGTTGGACAAGATAATTCTACCCAATCAGCGACCAGGAAACTTTTCGGAGCTAAAAGGGCACCGTTGCGAGTCGGTGCAAATATGACTCGCTAAAAGAAATGGACTATAGTTATGTATGGATTCAAATCATTCCAGTTTCCAGAACAAAATAATTCTGACTAAACCATCCTAAATTAACAAATGGATATTCACGAAATTATAAGGAAGACGATAAAGTATTTGAAAACAAAATTCTCATGATGACGAATCATTATCTAGGTCATTATAAATTTATATCACACTCATGATATCAAACGCGTATATCATTCTACATTTGCGTCATTCTACGCATAAAAAAGACGTATAAACATGCAGAGTTTAGTTGTTTCAACTTGGGGACTAAAATATACTCTTATGGTCAAATACGCTAAGGATTATGATTTACTACATGGCACGGTGCTGGTGCCGGGAAGACCATTCAATGGTTGTGAGACATTGAAAACGTCCCTACCTGGTGATCTGCTGGACTTGGGTTCGAATCCCGCTCAAGCTCGATACTTAATTGTAGTGTCTGCAACCTCGCCATCCTTGTGAGCTTCGGAGCGATGATGTAGGGTAAGGGGAGCCTATATATCTACCTGCTGAGTCATTAGCAGCCATTGCCTGGCCCTCCCAAGTCCTAACTTGGGAGGAGATGGGCTTGGGGCCTGATCATATGCGCATATGGTCAGTCTCTAGGGCATTGTCCTACTTGAAATATTTTACTTTTCCTTGTTTCATTTCCTCACTGTGCTATTTTTCCCTGTTGGAGCCCCTGAGCTTATAGCATCCTGCTTTTCCAACTAGGGTTATAGCTTAGCAAGTAATAATAATAATAATAATAATAATAATAGCTAGGGCATTGTCACTGTGTCTTGCCTGTGCCATTCACGAGCGACCTTTAAAACCTTTAAACCAGGAAGGCATTAAACCTTTAAAACCTTTAAACAAGGAAGGCATTAGATCTGTAAAACCTTTAAACAAGGAAGGCATTAGACCTTTAAAACCTTTAAACAAGGAAGGCATTAGACCTGTAAAACCTTTAAACAAGGAAGGCATTAGACCTGTAAAACCTTTAAACAAGGAAGGCATTAGACCTGTAAAACCTTTAAACCAGGAAGGCATTAGCAACAAAATGAACAAAACGAAATCGAGCGTTTTACAAGTCGAGTTCCAGCGAAGGTCACTGGAAAATTTGGCCGTGTTCCAGGAACACTCTTCATGTCTTCCAGACTGACATTCCGTTCACTGCCGTCTTTTCCCTTCGTTTTGTCTTCCTGGAATTTCCTGTTAGCTTCAGCCTCTATTAAGCGAGGCATGAGCGTTCAGGAACCCCCTAACTGTTGCTAATATATGCAGTGGCAAATTAAGTGCGTCCTCAATTATGCTCGTGGTCTTTCTTGTATTATGTAAGGAATTGTGTATATTATACACGGGTATGTATATATACACATATATATATGTGTGTATATATATATATGTATATATATGTATATATATACTCATATATATATATATATATATATATATATATATATATATATATATATATATATATAGTCACAGATTTTGTTGGTGGTCACTCATGCACAAAAATACACACACACACATACACACACACACACATATATATATATATATATATATATATATATATATATATATATACACACACACACACATATATATATATATATATATATATACAGTATATATGTGTGTGTATGTGTGTGTGTGTTTGTGTTCGTACTAGTATACCCCTAGATAGATATTATATTCCAAACAATATTAGTTAATGCCATAATGAAACCAAAGCAATTAACCCCGAAAAGGTGAAAAAAAAGCCCACTTAACAAAAGCATCCCTTCTCAAAACGGGCTTTTATCAAAGTTTCTGTATTTATATGCAAGCCAAGTGACTCGCTCACAAGGGGGAATTGCAATGAACTGCATTTAGATGAAAAGTTCTAAAGAACGAATATAACAATTTAAAAAGAGACACGTGCGTAAGATATACAGTAAGTATACATAATCTATGCAGTAAGTATACATAAAATATACAGTAAGTATACATAATATTTGCAGAAAGTTTACATAAGATATACAGTATGTATACATAAGATATACAGTAGGTATACATAAGATATACAGTAACTATACATAAGATATGCAGTAAGTATACATAAGATATACAGTATGTATACATAAGATATGCAGTAAGTATACATAAGATATACAATAAGTACACATAAGATATACACTAAGTATATATAAGACATACAATAAGTATACATAAGTTATACACAAGATATACAATAAGTTATACACTAAGTATACACAAGATATAAAGTACACTACGTATACACAAGATATACAGTACACTAAGTATACATACGATATGCAATAAGTATACACAAGATATACACTAAATATACATAAGATACACAATAAGTATACACAAATTATACAACAAGCATACACAAGATATACAGCAAACATACATAACCATTACCAAATCAATCTGCATGCATGCACGCATACAAAGTAAACAAGCCTCCAGCGCGCGCATACAGATGCCTCATCGAGCTCACTACATCCATCCCTGTGAACGTGCAAACACTACCACTACCAGCCCCCTAAAAGAGAGACAGACAGGCGCACAGACAAACTCATGGCGCCGGCAAGCCGATTGGGACCCCACGCTATAACCTTGGCCGTGAATGCCTGCCTGCCGCTGCTGGGACCCCTCCCCCACCCCCCTCCTCCCACCTAGCTGAGACGGGAGGCGACGAGGACGATGGTGTCTGCTGCTCTTTCTCTCTCTCGCTAGGCTCTAGTGTTGGACCTGTTGCCACACCGGCGGGGGAACAAACGTATGCACGCACATACATCGAAGAGGGAGAGACACTCACTGGCTCGGTCGGTTTTATTCGATGAATCGCCTTCTCTCTCTCTCTCTCTCTCTCTCTCTCTCTCTCTCTCTCTTTCAACATGGAGCAGTTTATATAAAAAGAATGACAGATAATATATGGACGCTAATAATAACAGAATGGTTCCATAGAGATTAAAAAAGAAGGAAGAGAAGACGATGGATTGACGAGCTAAGAAAATTTACAGGTAAATATTTCCCTGTAAATTTTTAAAGAAGCCATAAATACCATTAATAACAAATTCATTCTGCTACAGAATAAAAACCCCATCGAGAAATTCCTTTCAAACTAAGTACCTCTGCACTGCCAAGGATTCGAACCTTACCGCACAGTAGGAATAAAGGTAAACAGGGATACATATAGCAGAGTCGGAAACAACTCTTATCTCTCTCTATATGGCTGAATGGTCTATGTCAAACTGTTTAACTTTACTTCTAACCTGAATAAATTAAAATCAAGTGTGGTTATACACACGCACATACATACATACACACACATATAAGTATATATATATATATATATATATATATATATATATATATATATATATATATATATATATATTCTGGTCACGCTCATTAACAAGACGTATTAACCACTGGCCTCTCATTGTCCCTCCTGAGAAGGGAGAAGGAGTAATCATACCCTGGTGAGAGGGTTTGTAGTTAGAAAAATGGAAGGGCTGGGAATGGTTGAATCTGTGTGAGTATATCTAAACACTTAACCGTCAATTTGACGGGCTGCATACACTATATTCATGAATCTAACCTAATGGAAGAGAAAATTATGACTGACGTGTTCAAAACATGAAATAAAAGCAATATGCGGATACACTAATTAAAGAAATAAACAAAATCATATAAAAAATAATAACAACAATTATCTGGCAGAGAGGAGACCCAGACAGATATGGAATATCACTAAAACCGAGATTGTATTGTGTTTTGTTTTGGCCAAACATTCTGTAATGACAGAGCGGATATGGAAGTGTCCTTTGCAAACGTTCAAGTTTACAATTAAATATACATAAGATTCCAAAAATATATACTTGCGTATGAATAAAAATATACACAACATATATTCACTTACTCACCTGTATATACAGTATATATATATATATATATATATATGTATATATATATATATATATGTATATATATATATATATATATATATATATATATATATATATATACACACACATATATATAAATATACATATAAATATATATATATAAATATATATATATATATATATATACATACTGTATATTTATTTATATACATATATATACACACATATATATATATATATATATATATATATATATATACACCGCAAATGCTTTAATCTAATCCTCAACCAGTATCCCAACAGGAAATTAAATTAATCTCAAGTTAGTTAACATGTGGAAAAATATCTTAAATGACAGCATACATCTGAAATTAGATCAGTTGCAAAGGGTTACACAACATCGAAATCAACTTGATATCAACACGGTTGAACTGTAAACAATCAAACGAAGGATGGTGGTAAAGTATAAGAGACTCTTTGGATTGTTTATTCTAAAGCACTTTAAGCCATTGGGGGAATCATATTTTTTTTTTTTTTGTCCATAGAGAAATAATATGAGTTTACTTTAAAATTTAATAAAATTCAATGATTTAATAAGATAATTTAATGAAATTTAATAATTTACTAAAAGAATTTAATAAAATTTAATAATTCATTAAAAGAATTTAATGAAATTCAATAATTTAATAAAATTTAATAATTCAATAAAAGAATTTTTAATAAAATTTAACAATCTAATAAAATAATTTAATAAAATTTAATAATTTAATAAAAGAATTGAATAAAATTAAATAATTTAATATAAGAATTTAATAAAATTTAATAATTCAATAAAAGAATTTATTAAAATTTAATAATTCATTAAAAGAATTTAATAGAATTAAATCATTTAATAAAAGAATTTAATAAAATTTAATAATCTAATAAAATGATTTAATAAAATTTAATAATTTAATAAAAGAATTTAATATAATTTAATAATTTAATAAAATGTAATAATTTAAGAAAATTTAATAATTTAATAAAAGAATTTAATAAAATTTAATAAATATCTATTAAAATTTAATAAGAAAAATATCTTTCATTACTAAACAATAACAGTTTCCTTTCTCTTACTTAATTACCT
>NC_090738.1:127762348-127773674 GCF_036898095.1 Palaemon carinicauda | reverse complement strand
TGAAAAGGAATGAATGTCGAAGCACGAAAAGATAAAACTAAATGGATTCATAAAAAAAATTTTTTTGAAGTCGTAATGAACTCCTATTTTGCGTGAGAGAGAGAGAGAGAGAGAGAGAGAGAGAGAGAGAGAGGAGAGAGAGAGAGAGACGGGGGAAGGACATCACCATATCACTCGAGAGTGGTGTGATTTGAGGAGGAACACCGTGGACATTATTACTGTTGTTTATGGGACACAGGTGGGTTATGAAGAGAAGTCTCTAATCTCGGTGGTTTACATCTTGGTAGGGGTGGGGGGGGGAGATTTCGGGGGTTGGAGGAGTTTCATATTAAGCTGCTTAGCAACAGTCACAATCATCCCCTTTTTATTACCGGGGGGGGGGAGGAAGGGGTATTAAACCGGAACCAGCTGACTTGTTATAGTCCTTGTTTGAAGGTTTGAAGACAGCTCATGAATGGCAGAGGGAAGGGATAGTGACATTGCCCTATCAAGCAGGACAGTGCCCTAGAGACCGACCATTTTATATATGATCAGCGCGCAAACCCTCTCCACCCAAGCTCGGACTAAGGAGGGCCAGGCAATGGCTGCTGATTATTATTTTTATTATTACTCGCTAAGCTAAAACCCTAGTTGGAAAAGCAGAATGTTATAAGCCCAGGGGCTCCAACAGGGAAAAATAGCCCAGTGAGGAAAGGAAACAAGGAAAATAACATGTTTTAAGATGACTGAGTAGATAGAGCTATAGTCTCCTCCAAACCCTCCATCCTTAGCTCACTAGTATGGTGAGGTTGTACCGACCAAAGGAACTAACGAGTTTGAGCTGAAGTCGAACCCCAGTTTGGCAATCACCAGGCCACCATAACAGTATTGGCCTGTGTTTTGTTCAACACAACTCCTGGTAAGTAGCAGTTCATTTAGCAGTTCATCTGATTTAATGCTAATGTTTTTAAAATATTTCATTTTTATTTTTTTCATTACTTATATTGTTTATTTATTTCCTTATTTCCTTTCCTCACTGGGCTATTTTCCTGTTGGAGCCTTTAGGCTTATAGCATCTTGCTTTTCCAACTAGGGTTGTCGTTCGGCTAGTAATAATAATAATAATAATAATAATAATAATAATAATAATAATAACAACAACAGGCAAGTAAAGTAGCAGCCTGTTTCTTCATCAACAGTTATTTCTCTCTCTCTCTCTCTCTCTCTCTCTCTCTCTCTCTCTCTCTCTCTCTCTCTCTCTCTCTCTCCTCTCTCTCTCTCTCTCATATCAAGATTTCTTGGCACAGCGAACCTGGCATTGCCTAAAATAAAGTTTTTCATTGAGAAGGGATTAGAAATGTTGCATCTCATTAGGCTATTTATTTAATTCATATGTTAATTACCTATTTGTGAATTTATATTCACTAATAATTATCATAAAATACTTATTTATTATTCTAATTATGTAGATTATCGTAATCATATTTGCATTCATACACTTGAGGAGAACAATGAAAATCGTTCATTATAAAATATTTGAAGATGAATTAGAATAATTTTCCTCTCGCTATGTCTTGGCAATGGTGGAGTCCTTGAATATTTTATTTTTTAATTAATGTAAACTAAGATTAAACTGTCTAATTAAAAGCCACTTCATAAGTATTTTATCGAATGTGAAAGGTCGCTTCTTGCAAGTGAATATAATTTTGATAATGAACATCATCTTGCTAGTGAATATGATTTGTTAATGAACTGATGTATTGAATATATTCTTTCTACTTCAAAATTGTTTCATGTAAAAGTTTATAAATTGGTCATTGATACATACATAATATATATATATATATATATATATATATATATATATATATATATATATATATATATATATACACTGTATATATATATATATATATATATATATATATATATATATATATATATATATATATACACACATATATATATATATATATATATATATTTATATATATATTTATATATATATTTATATATATATTTATATATATATATATATATATATATATATATATATATATTATATATATATATATACACACAAACACCTTATATTTTTCCCCACTTTGATCTCGGCAAGTCATCCAGGGGTGAGGTTGTAACCCCATGCTCTTATCTACCCTGGACGACGACGATGATTATAGTTATAATGATTTATTAATTTTAATAATTTCAGTTAATCTTAACCTGATTACGACTAAGAAAACTTCGGTTTATTTAGGAATTGAATCGTGAGATAATATAGTTATTTACATATATATATATACACATATTTATTTTTATATATATGTATATATATATACAGTATATATATATGTATATATATATATAAATATATATATATATATATATGTGTGTGTGTGTGTGTGTGTATGTTTGCATTTAAACATACAGACGCATATACTGTGTATATATATATATATATATATATATATATATATAGTATATATATATATATATATATATATATATATATATGTTTGCCTTTACACATACAGAAGCATATATATATATATATATATATAATATATATATATATATATATATATATATATACACATATATCTGTATGTGGGTGTATGTGTATTTGTGTTTGTATGTTGAAGTGTATTTTTACCAATGAGATTATATTTTCAACGATTATTTTTCACAAGAATCTTATTTCTATCTTTTTTTTTTCTCCTTAGAAATAAGATCGTAAAGATAAAATTACTTTTGGACGTTGAACCTTTTTCATTCAGTTTTACATCAAGGCATCGAGTTCCAATGCAGTAATTAAACCGACTCTCTCTCTCTCTCTCTCTCTCTCTCTCTCTCTCTCTCTCTCCTCTCTCTCTCTCTCTCTCTCTCTTTCTCTCTCTCTCCAACATCGAAAGCATGTGCTACACAACAGGATTTAAAAGCTCATATTTCGAAAATACATTCAAATGCAAAAGGCATTTAAGTCGTGATATTTCACTTTCCCGCAGACGAACTTCCTCCATTAAAAGCATAGGGTTTAAGTGTAGCACATGCAAATGGACGCATGTAAAAATGGTAATAAGCGTGAATGCAAAATGTTAAAATGTTAAAAATGTTACTCAGCGTAAAATGGTAATCACTAGAATTTTCTTTACGTCAGACGCTCTGCTAATCTCCAAAACTTTTTTTTTTTTTTTTTTTTCGCCAGACGCTCTTGGGAGGTTTTAAAGGCCGCTCATGAATGGCAGAGGCAAGGGACAGTGACATTGTCCTATCAAGCTGGACTATGTCCTAGAGACTGACCCTCTCTCTCTCTCTCTCTCTCTCTCTCCTCTCTCTCTCTCTCTCTCTCTCTCTCTCTCTCTCTCTCTCTCTATATATATATATATATATAATATATATATTTATATATATTTATATATATGATCAGCTCCCAAGCCCCTTTCACCCAAGCTGTGACTAGTGAGGGCCAGGCAATGGCTGCTGATGACTCAGCAGGTAGAACTATAGCCTCCCCAAACTCCCCGCCCCATCCTATGTTCACAAAGATGGTAAAGTTGCAGCCACTGAAGGAACTAACGAGTTTTAGCGGGACTCGAACCCTAGTCTGGCGACCACCAGGCAGGGATGTTACCAATAGACCAATTTATAGGTCTACCGTTACTGGCCTTAACTCAGCAGACAGACCTATAGGCTCTAACCCCACCCCTAGCTCACAAGGATTGTAAGGTTGCAGCGACCAAAGAGACTAACAAGTTTGATCCGGACTCGAACCTTAGTCTGGCGATCACCAGGCACGGTTGTTACCAATAGACCACCTTATAGTTTACATTTACTGGCCTTGACTCAGCAGACAGACCTATAGGCTCCCCCAAACCCCACCCCTAGCTCACAAGGATGATGAGGTTGTAGCGACCGAAGAGACTAACGAGTTTTGAGCGGGACTCGATCCCCAGTCTGGCAATCACAAACCAGGGACGTTACCGATAGACCACCTTATAGGTCCACCTTTACTGGCCTTGACTTAGCAGACAGACATATGGGCTCCCCCAAACCCAACCCCTAGCTCACAAGGATGGTGAGGTTGCAGCGACCAAAGAAACTAACGAGTTTGAGTGGGATTCGATCCCCAGTCTGGCGATCACCAGGCAGGGATGTTACCAATAGTCCACCGTATAGGTCTACTTTTACTGGCCTTGACTCAGCAGACAGACCTATAGGCTCCCCCAAACTCCTCATTCTTAGCTCACAAATGGTGAGATTGGAGCGACCAAAGAAATCAACGAGTTTGAGCCGGACTCGAACCTTAGTCTGGCGATCACATTCAGGGACGTTACCAATAGGCTACCTCATAGGACTACCTTTATAGGCTCCCATAAATTCCCCCTCCTTAGCTCACAAATGGTGAGGTTGGAGTGACCAAAGAAACTAACGAGTTTGAGCAGGACTCGAACCCCAGTCTGGCGATCACCACTCAGGGATGTTACCAATAGGCTACCTTATAGGTCCACCTTTACTGGCCTTGAATCAGCAAAACTCCCCATTCTTAGCTCACAAATGGTGAGGTTGGAGCGACCAAGAAACCAACGAGTTGAGCGGGACTCGAACTCCAGTCTGGCGTTCAGCAATTAGGGACGTTACCACATCGGCCACCATTTTGATATGTAATGAAGAGCCCCGGAAGAAGTTGATTTCTGGTGGCGATTTATTATGGAAATTCAAATTAAACAGATCTGAGATGGAAGTAATAAACGTAAACTGTGCTATTGACTTCTTGATTAGTTTGTAAATTGTTTAATGATGCGTTTTTCGGGATGGAGTCATCATTAGCTTGGCGGTGTCCCTTCACTTCCTGTTCTTCACGTCCGTCAAACATAGGAATGCTGCTGGTATGCCACAGGGAGGGAGAGAGAGAGAGAGAGAGAGAGAGAGAGAGAGAGAGAGAGAGAGAGAGAGAGAGAGAGAGAGAGTTCAACCCTTCCCGCCCTCTCCCCCTTTCCTAACTACAACCTGGTAGTTCGGCGGTTTCTGGGAATTTGGGGTTTCCGAGTGTACCTGTCGGTGTACCCACTCTTGCCAGGGTATGCCTACTCCCTCTCCCTCTGCTCACATCGGCCACCACAACCCTCAAAGCGTTATTACTAGCCAAGCTACAACAATGGTTGGGAAAGCAGAATGTTACAAGCACAGGGGATCCAACAGGGAATGTTACAAGCACAGGGGATCCAACGGGGAATGTTACAAGGACAGGGGATCCAATAGGGAATGTTACAAGCACCAGGGATCCAACAGGGAATGTTACAAGCACAGGGGATCCAATAGGGAATGTTACAAGCACCAGGGATCCAACAGGAATGTTACAAGCACAGGGATCCAACGGGGAATGTTACAAGGACAGGGGATCCAATAGGGAATGTTACAAGCACCAGGGATCCAACAGGGAATGTTACAAGCACAGGGGATCCAATAGGGAATGTTACAAGCACCAGGGATCCAACAGGGAATGTTACAAGCACAGGGGATCCAACAGGGAATGTTACAAGCACAGGGGATCCAACGGGGAATGTTACAAGGACAGGGGATCCAATAGGGAATGTTACAAGCACCAGGGATCCAACAGGGAATGTTACAAGCACAGGGGATCCAACAGGGAATGTTACAAGCACCAGGGATCCAACAGGGAATGTTACAAGCACAGGGGATCCAACAGGGAATGTTACAAGGACAGGGGATCCAATAGGGAATGTTACAAGCACCAGGGATCCAACAGGGAATGTTACAAGCACAGGGGATCCAACAGGGAATGTTACAAGCACAGGGGATCCAACAGGGAATGTTACAAGCACCAGGGATCCAACAGGGAATGTTACAAGCACAGGGGATCCAACAGGGAATGTTACAAGCACCAGGGATCCAACAGGGAATGTTACAAGCACAGGGGATCCAACAGGGAATGTTACAAGGACAGGGGATCCAATAGGGAATGTTACAAGCACCAGGATCCAACAGGGAATGTTACAAGCACAGGGGATCCAACAGGGAATGTTACAAGCACAGGGGATCCAACAGGGAATGTTACAAGCACAGGGGATCCAACAGGGAATGTTACAAGCACAGGGGATCCAACAGGGAATGTTACAAGCACCAGGGATCCAACAGGGAATGTTACAAGCACAGGGGATCCAACAGGGAATGTTATAAGGACAGGGGATCCAATAGGGAATGTTACAAGCACCAGGGATCCAACAGGGAATGTTACAAGCACAGGGGATCCAACAGGGAATGTTACAAGCACAGGGGATCCAACAGGGAATGTTACAAGCACAGGGGATCCAACAGGGAATGTTACAAGCACAGGGGATCCAACAGGGAATGTTACAAGCACCAGGGATCCAACAGGGAATGTTACAAGCACAGGGGATCCAACAGGGAATGTTACAAGGACAGGGGATCCAATAGGGAATGTTACAAGCACAGGGATCCAACAGGGAATGTTACAAGCACAGGGGATCCAACAGGGAATGTTACAAGCACAGGGGATCCAACAGGGAATGTTACAAGCACAGGGGATCCAACAGGGAATGTTACAAGCACAGGGGATCCAACAGGGAATGTTACAAGCACCAGGGATCCAACAGGGAATGTTACAAGCACAGGGGATCCAACAGGGAATGTTACAAGGACAGGGGATCCAACAGGGAATGTTACAAGCACAGGGGATCCAACAGGGAATGGTTACAAGCACCAGGGATCCAACAGGGAATGTTACAAGCACCGGGGATCCAACAGGGAATGTTACAAGCACCAGGGATCCAATAGGGAATGTTACAAGCACCAGGGATCCAACAGGGAATGTTACAAGCACAGGGGATCCAACAGGGAATGTTTACAAGCACAGGGATCCAACAGGGAATGTTACAAGCACAGGGGATCCAATAGGGAATGTTACAAGCACAGGGGATCCAACAGGGAATGTTACAAGCACAGGGGATCCAACAGGAATGTTCAAGCACAGGGGATCCAACAGGGAATGTTACAAGCACAGGGGATCCAACAGGAATGTTACAAGCACAGGGGATCCAACAGGGAATGTTACAAGCACAGGGGATCCAACAGGGAATGTTACAAGCACAGGGGATCCAACAGGGAATGTTACAAGCACAGGGGATCCAACAGGGAATGTTACAAGCACAGGGGATCCAACAGGGAATGTTACAAGCACAGGGGATCCAACAGGGAATGTTACAAGCACAGGGATCCAACAGGGAATGTTACAAGCACAGGGGATCCAACAGGGAATGTTACAAGCACAGGGGATCCAACAGGGAATGTTACAAGCACCGGGGATCCAACAGGGAATGTTACAAGCACAGGGGATCCAATAGGGAATGTTACAAGCACCGGGGATCCAACAGGGAATGTTACAAGCACAGGGGATCCAATAGGGAATGTTACAAGCACCGGGGCTCCAACAGGGAATGTTACAAGCACAGGGGCTCCAACAGGGAATGGGGTACGGAAAGGAAATAAACTATAAATAGGTAATGAATTTTAAAAACGGTAACAACGTTAAAATAGATAAATCATATATAAACTATAAACGAAATGTCTATCAACCTATTCCAAAGAAACGCTAAGAAGACTTGTTATTATTCATGCTTGTCAGCTCAGCTGGAGACCTTACAACCAGCTGTACCTGCTATTCGATAGAAGGTTATTTATTCACACCTGATTTAATAAACATAGCCATCGTATGATATTCATGAGAGATTCCTCGTCGATTCACAAGAGATAAACTTGGGAGATTAAATATGTATTAAAAATCAGTTTGCGTATTTGTATGTGTGTCTTCGTTTCATTATTTATCTGGAGAGATGGAAAGAGAATCCCAAGGGTTGTGGTGGCCTATTGGAAACGTCCCTGCCTAGCGTTCTGCCCGACGGGAGATCTAGTCTCGCTGGCTCGATAGTTTGTTTAGTGTCTGCAACCTCACCATCCTAGTGAGCTAAGGATGAGGCTTTTGCGGAGCCTCAAGGTCTGCCTGCTGAGTTATCAGCAGCCATTGCCTGTGCTCCCCTGGTCCAAACTTGAGTGGAGAGGTGGCTTGGGCGCTGATCATATGCTAAAAGGTCTACCTGTTGAGTTATCAGCAGCCATTGCCTGTCCTTCCCTGGTCCTAAATTAGGTGGAGAGGTGGCTTGGGCGCTGATTATATGCCAAAAGGTCTACCTGCTGAGTTATCAGTAGCCATTGCCTGCCCTTCCCTGGTCCTAACTTGGGTGGAGAGGTGGCTGGGCGCTGATCATATGCTTAAAGGTTTATCTGCTGAGTTATGAGCAGCCATTGCCTGTCCTTCCCTGGTCCTAACTTGGGTGGAGAGGTGGCTTGGGCGCTGATCATATGCAAAAGGTTTATCTGATGAGTTATCAGCATCCATTGCCTGTCCTTCCCTGGTCCTAACGGGGTGGAGAGGTGGCTTTGCCGCTGAGCATATGCATAAAGGTCTACCAGCTGAGTTATCAGTAGCCATTGCCTGTCCTTCCCTGGTCATAAATTAGGTGGAGAGGTGGCTTGGGCGCTGATCATATGCTAGAAGGTCTACCTGCTGAGTTATCAGAAGCCATTGCCTGTTCTTCCCTGGTCCTAACTTGGGTGGAGAGGTGGCTTTGGCGCTGATCATATGCATAAGGTCTATCTGGTGAGTTATCAGCAGCCATTGCCTGTGCTCCCCTGGTCCAAACTTGAGTGGAGAGGTGGCTTGGGCGCTGATCATATGCTAAAAGGTCTACCTGCTGAATTATCAGCAGCCATTGCCTGTCCTTCCCTGGTTCTAAATTAGGTGGAGAGGTGGCTTGGGCGCTGATCATATGCTTAAAGGTTTATTTGCTGAGTTATGAGCAGCTATTGCCTGTCCTTCCCTGGTCCTAACTTGAGTGGAGAGGTGGCTTGGGCGCTGATCATATGCTTAAAGGTTTATTTGCTGAGTTATGAGCAGCTATTGCCTGTCCTTCCCTGGTCCTAACTTGGGTGGAGAGGTGGCTTGGGCGCTGATCATATGCTTAAAGGTCTACCTGCTGAATTATCAGCTGCCATTGCCTGTTCTTCCCTGATCTTAACTTGGGTTGAGAGGTGGCTTGAGGCGCTGATCATATGCTAAAAGGTCTACCTGCTGAGTTATCAGCAGCCATTGCCTGTCCTTCCCTGGTCCTAAACCTGGGTGGAGAGTGGCTCGGGCGCTGATCATATGCATATATTGCCAGTCTCTAGGGGATTGTCACTCTCCTTGCCATTATGCCATTATGATTTAATATTTAGTTATTGCAGTTATAATCGGATAATAAAAACTATTAGAGTCTATATTTAGATTGACAAATTAGTCATTCCAGCGCCTTTAAAATCTCTCTCTCTCTCTCTCTCTCTCTCTCTCTCTTTCTCTCTCTTTCTCTCTCTCTCTCTCTCTCTCTCTCTCTTTCGTGTCTGTAAAACCCCAGACTGAGAAGGAACAGTAAAGGCAAGCCCGCCAACAACCCCCTCAGGAGAGGACGCATGCTGTGTAAAACACTTCAAGGCTCATTATTGCAATATGGCACGGTATTTCCTATCCTGCTATTCTCCTCTTTAGAAGATTGAAAGGACAAGGGCGTTTAGACGGGAAGAGGTTGTTGCCTACACGGGGGATAAATCGTGGTACTCATACGCTGGGGTTGGAATAGATTTAGCGTTACTCTACGCTGAAACTAGACTAGATCAGTGGTATTCTATACATCAAAATGATTAAAAGTATTATTATCGATATTGTTAAAATCGATTAGTGTTACTCTATGCTGAAAGTGGACTAGATTAGTGGCATTTTATACATTAAAATGATTAAAATTATTATTATTGATATTGTTAAAATCGATTAGTGTTACTCTATTCTGAAACTGGACTAGATTAGTGGCATTTTATACATTAAAATGATTAAAATTATTATTATCAATATTGTTAAAATCGATTGTGTTACTCTATTCTGAAACTGAACTAGATTAGTGGCATTTTATACATTAAAATGATTAAAATTATTATTATCAATATTGTTAAAATCGATTAGTGTTAATCTATTCTGAAACTGGACTAGACTAGTGGTATTTTATACATTAAAATTATTAAAATTATTATTATGAAAATTGTTAAAATCGATTAGGGTTACTCTACCCAGAAACAAAAGTAGGTCATTGGCATTTCATATATTAAAATGATTGAAATTATTATTTTTATTATTAAAATTGATAAAATAGATTAGCGGTACTCTATGCTGAGAGTGGACTAGATCAGTGGCATTCTATATATTAAAATTATTAGAATTATTATTGTTATTAAAACTTAAAATAGATCAGTGTTACTCTACGCTGAAACTGGAATAGTTCAGGGGTACTCTATACGATGATATTGAAATACATTGTAGCCTATTGGTAACGTCTCGGCCTGGTGATCGCCAGACTGGCTTCGAGTCCCGCCCGTTCTCGTTATTTCTTTTAGTGTCTGCAACCTCACCATTCTTGTGAGTCAGTATGGGCCTTTGAGGGAGTCTATACGTTAGTTCCTTTAGTGTCTGCAACCTCACCATTCTTGCGAGCTAAGGATGGGGGCTCTATCTGCTGAGTCATCAGCAGCTATTGCCTGACCCGGCCTGGTCATAGCTTGAGTGGAGAGGGAGCTTGGGTCCTGATCATATGTATATTTGGTCAGTCTCTAGGGCATTGTCCTGCTTGCTAGGGCAATGTCACTGTCCCTTGCCTCTGCCATTCATGAGCGCTCTTTAAACCTTTAAACAGTAGTAGATCAATTGTACTCTATGTAGAGACAGGAATAGATCGATGGTAGGCCGCTAGTGTTCTGAGGTTGGACTCGATCAATTGGGGCTAGTGTATGAGAATAGATCAATAAGGGTGGATTTACATGGTCGAACGGTCCGTCGAACGCGGTTCGACAGACAAGTGTTTTGAAGTGATGTTCGAACGTGTGAACAGGATATTTGGTTGTCGAACATTTTTGTCGAGCAGTTCGAAGAAGTCTGTTCTCTTTTGACCTTTGTGGGCGGGGCTTCATTGTCCAGAAACCTTATGCATTTGTAGCTGACTCTGCCTCTTCGAACCGTTTGGCAAGTAGGTTCGACAACCGGGTTCGACGAACCGTTTGACGGTATAAACCCTGCTTGATTATTATTATTATTATTATTATTATTGCATGCTAAGCTACAACTCTACTCTATTAGCCATGGGCCCCAACAGGGAAAATAGCCCAGTGAGGAAAGGAAACAAGGAAAAACAAAATATCTTAAGAATGGCAACAACACCAAAACAAATAT
>NC_090738.1:127729848-127752348 GCF_036898095.1 Palaemon carinicauda | reverse complement strand
TACATACGCACACACGCTATATATATATATATATATATATATTTGTATATGTATATATATGTATATATTTATATATATATATATATATATATATTCATATATGTGTATATATATATATATATATAAGTGTGTGTATATGTGTGTATACTGTATACACAAATACAGATATATATATATATATACACACATATATATATACATATATATATATATATATATACATATATATATATATATATATATAAGGTTTTAGTAAACATTACTATAAATTGATAATTATTATATAATGTCCTAATGGCATCTAAAAATTTTAGACAAACTTCTCTAAGGTCTAACTGAACTTCGTGAAGTTTCAGCATAAGAAGAAACAGCTATTTATATTTTTCCATTTAATATTTGGTGTCGTCACTTGTTTTGCATAACTGTTTTACATAATTCATCATCAGGACTAAATTTGTTTAAATTGGGTTAACTAATGCACTGTAATTGGTCAGTGGCCACTTTCCTCTTGGTAAGGGTAGAAGAGGCTCTTCCAGGAGAATGGCACTCCGAAATCAAACCATTGTTCTCTAGTCTTGGGTAGGGCCATACCCTCTGTACCATGGTCTGCCACTGTCCTGGATTAGAGTTCTTTTGCTTGAGGGTACGCTCGGGCACACTATTCTATCTTATTTCTCTTCCTCTTGTTTTGTTAAAGTTTTTATAGTTTATATAGGAGATATTTACTTTAATGTTACTCTTCTTAAAATATTTCATTTTTCTTTTTTTCCTCACTGGGGTATTTTCCCCGTTGGAGCCCTAGATATATAGCATCCTGCTTTTCCAACTAGGGTTGTAGCTTAGCAAGTAATAATAATAATAATAATAATAATAGCATGTCCTTCCACACACGTCTGTTAATGGTCTTTCTATGTGTCTATAACCGCAAATTTTCTTAGCTAGGTCATCCATCGTCTTCTCTTCCTTTCTTTGTTTTTACAGCCTCTATGGACCCAGTCTGTTATTCTTAATGTCCATCTATTGTCAATCTCATTATATGTCCTGCCCATGTTCATTTCTTTTTCTTATAAGTTATTAGAATATCATCTACTTTATTTTGCTCTCGTATCTACTTTGCTCTTTTTTTCTGTCTGTGAGTGTTATTCCCATCATCATTCTTTCCATAGCTCTTTGAATTATAATTAGCTTATGGTCTAAGGCTTTAGTAAAGCTCAAAGTTAATACTGGTATGACCATCTCATAAATACTTTTCTTTTCAGAGAAAGTGGCATTTTAATTTTCATAATCTCATTGTGTTTACCAAATGCTCATCATCTCATGCTTATCCTTCTTTTTAATTTCAGTCTCGTGTCCTGGGGAAACACTGTCTCTCTTAAGTACGACAGTATGCCCGAAAACCTCAAATCAATCAATCAATCTTAAGTAATTCTTCTTTACTTATGGGGTTACTGGATTGTAATTGTTCAGTGGGTACTTTCCTCTTGGTAAGGGTAGAAGAGACTCTTTAGCTATGGTAAGCAGTTCTTCTAGGAGATGGACACTCCAAAATCAAACCATTGTTCTCTAGTCTTGGGTAGTGCCATAGCCTCTGTACCATGGTCTTCCACTGTCTTGGGTTAGAGTTCTCTTGCTTGAGGATACACTTGAGCACACTATTCTATCTTATTTCTCTTCCTCTTGTTTTGTTAAAGTTTTTTTATAGTTCATATGGGAGATATTCATTTTAATGTTGTTACTCTTAAAATATTTTATTTTCCTTGTTTCCTTTCCTCACTGGGCTATTTTCCCTGTTGGGGCCCTTGGGCTTATAGCATCCTGCTTGTCCAACTAGGGTTGTAGCTTACCAAGTAATAATAATAATAATAATAATAATAATAATAATAATAATATGAATATTCATTAATAATCTCTTAACCTTCATCCATAACCTTTATTAGTTGTATCTACATTTTCATTGAACATTATCGTAGTTTTACTCGTATTTATTCACATTCCTTCATTTCCGATTTCTGTATTCAAATGTTTTATCATATTTTACAATACCTCCCATGATTCACTAAATAGAACTATGTAATCTGCCAATTTTAAGTTGTTAAGTAATTAATATTAATGGAGATTGATTGATTTAAAGTTTTCAGGATGCCTGAAAACTTTAAATCAATCAATCTCCATTAATATTAATTCTGTATTTTCCCAATTTCAATTCTTAAAAACTTCTTCTAGACATGCTATGAATAACTTCGGAGAGATGGTGTCTATCTGTCTATCAGAAATTTCTCACTATTTTATATGTAGTTTTAGGATAGAGATATGTGTATGTATATAGGTATATTATATATTATATAAATAAATCTCTTTATTATTTAATTAGCTTAAATGCATTAAAAAGAATTTTGATCGGATTAATCAGTAGTATTTATGGCCTCATTTCAGTTAGAGGAGAGAGAGAGAGAGAGAGAGAGAGAGAGAGAGAGAGAGAGAGAGTGTGTTTGTGGGTGTGAACAAGGACATAAGGTCATGCATTCTGCATCTTCCTATCTTCCTGGTATTTCCTCTTGTCCAAAAACAGTCCCCCGCCCCCCCCCCCCCCCTCTCTCTCTCTCTCTCTCTCTCTCTCTCTCTCTCTCTCTCTGTTGATCGAGATCTCCTTTTTGGGAAATTTTAATAGTCATCTCGCTATTTGCATTTTGCTGTTCCCTATCATAATTCGCTCTCTTGTCCCTCAGTCCCATATGCATCTCTGTGGTCTATGTACAACAATAAATGCCAGCTTTTGAAATTCATTACTGGCGCTAATATTCTTTGCTAAAATTAAATATGGTCATTCTAGACTAGTGGTTCCCAACCTGGGGGAAATTTGAAGCTTCCAGGGGGAAATAATCACACTACCTACTAACTAAAACAAGCGGAAAATGTCCTCATAGTACGTGCGGCAATTTGTTGTTAGCCATTCAATTGTGATATGATCATATCAGTTCTCACTGACATGATATTCAAGGGGAGAATTGGAGTGTCATGCCCATTTCTAAGGCAGGCGAGTGGGCATGAGGGCTGGGCGGGGCATGAAGGGGGAAATCTGGATGGTTGAACTGGGTGCAGGGGGGAAATGACAGAAAAAAGGTTGGGAACCACTGTTCTAGACCATTTAGGCAAAATAAAATCATGTTTCTTTGAAGGGGTTAAGTTATCTAAAATTCTATTGCTTTTAAGACTCAGTAACATTTTGAGATTGCTTATCTTCAGTGAGCTATTTCATTCACTTCCTGTTTAGCGTATGAGGGTCTTTTTTTTTTTTTACAATTATGGAAATCTCCGTATATTAAGCTTTATTTGTCGTTATATACATTTTGCACTGTTAGGAGGGGAGTCTTATTTTCTCTCTCTCTCTCTCTCTCTCTCTCTCTCTCTCTCTCTCTCTCTCTCTCTCTCTCTCTCTCTCTCTCTCTCTCTCTATATATATATATATATATATATATATTATTTATTTTTTCACTTTCTGTTTTAAGTTACGTGGGCTTTTCTTTTTACAATTATGGAAATCTCCGTAAATTAGGCTAATGTGTCATTATGTAGATTTTCCATTGTTAGTAGAGTGTGTCTGTTTTCTCTCTCCTTATATATATATATATATATATATATATATATATATATATGTATATATATATATATATATATTTATACAGTATATATATATATATATATATATATATTATTTATTTATTTATTTTACCTGCGATTCAAATTGAGTAGATTCTATTTGTTACAATTGTTTTGGCTCTTTATTTAAAGGTTTAAGGGTTGAAAGGTCGCTCATGAATGACCGGGGCAATGGGCAGTAACAATGTCCTAGCAGGACAAGCCCCAGAGACTGAATATTTATACATATGATCAGCGCCTAAACCCCCTCAAGCTAGCACCAGGGAGTACTATACTCATTTTTTTTAATGAGGCGCATTTGCACCGACTCGTAGCGGTGTCCTTTTAGCTCGGAAAAGTTTCTTGCTATGTGATTGGTTAGAATGATCTTCTCCAACCAATCAGCGATCAGGAAACTTTTCCGAGCGTAAAGGGCACCTCTGCGAGTCGGTGCAAATCTGCCTCACTAAAAAGAATTGACTATAGGCAATGGCTGCTGAGATCGCCTTTATTCTTTTCGCCCTCTTTTCATAAAATGTATGTTTAGTAATCTCACATGAGTCAGCTCAGTTTAATTTAAATTTCTGATCTTTCTCACAGAGTTTATTATTATTATTATTATTATTATTATTATTATTATTATTATTATTATTATTACTTGCTAAGCTACAACCCTAGTTGGAAAAGCAGGATGCTATAAACCCAGTGGTTCCATCAGGGAAAATAGCCCAGTGAGGAAAGGAAACAAGGAAAAATGAAATATTCTAGGAACAGTAACAGCATTAGAATAAACATTTTCCCTGTAAACTATAAAGCCACCTTATGGCACATTATTGCGTAAGACTTGCTTCAAATTTTTATTATTGGAGGTCATAAACTGAAAAGGTTCTCTATAGAATTTTCTTTCTAAATGGTACAGTTGGCTTCGTTAATTCTGGTACACTTCACGGGAAGCTGAGGAGACGTCTGGCAACTCTTCATTGTACCATGTAACGCTGTTAGTGAAGACTGAGCAGCCTGTCTCTGATATATCATATTCTTGTAAAATTTATATGAAATCCCAAGCAGACTGGAATGGGATTTTACATGATCTTTTGTGCTTGAATTGGTCACAATTATATAATAGTGTAGATCCTGTTGTCCCTTTGAATGAGAATCTAGTCAACATAATTGATAGGCGTATCCCTTCTCGTGTGCTAAGGTACCGAGTGAAGGACAAACCGTGGTTCAATGATGATTGTAGACGTGCTTTTTTGGAGAAGCAGGAGGCCTATCAACTTTGGAAGGGTAACAGATCAGATTTGACCTGGAACAACTATACTCAGCTTCGAGCTTTTGCTCAGAGAGTTTATGCCTCAACTGAAAAGGAGTACAATTTAACCATAAAAGAAACACTTTCTGGTACAACTCAGGAACATAAATGGTGGTCTACCCTTAAATCTGCACTCTTTGGTGTAGATGCAACAGTTCCTCCTTTACTTAAACCAGATGGCTCAGTCACTCACTGTCCAAAGGAAAAGGCAACCCTTTTGGCTGATGTTTTTGACAGTAAACAGAGTAATGAAAAACTTGAACTTCCTCATTCCTGTTTTCCTGAGGCTAAACTAACTAGTTTAGCTTTTCGATCTCGTGAGATTAAAGCTCTGTTGATGGACCTTGATGCTTATGGAGGTGTAGACCCAAATGGTATCTTTCCTTTGTTTTTTATAAAGACAGCAGATTTCTTAGCTCCAAAGTTATCTGTTATTTTGCGCAAGTTAGCAAGAAGAGGAGGTTTTAGCACTAGTTGGAGAATTGGTAATGTTACTCCTCTATGTAAATGTGTTTGTGGTAGCTCAAGTCCCACTGATTACCGCCCAATTTCCATAACTCCCATATTATCTAAAGTTTTTGAACGTCTTCTGGCAAAACGTCTTAATAGGTTTGCTGAAGGTAATCATCTACTCCCTAGTTTGCAATTTGGTTTTCGTAAAGGCCTTGGAGCATGTGATGCCCTTCTTACAATCTCCAATGCTGTACAGAAATCCCTTGATTGTGGTCGGGAAGTTCGTATGATTGGCCTTGATTTTAGTGCTGCCTTTGACCGTGTTAATCATGAGGCCCTTGTTTTCAAACTGAAACAGTTGGGAGTGGGTGGGTCGTTTCTTAGCATTATTATTGATTTTTTAAGTAATAGATCTCAAAGAGTTGTTGTTGATGGGCACCATAGTGATTATAGGAATGTGATATCCGGTGTTCCACAGGGTAGTGTTCTTGGCCCATTACTTTTTATACTATATACACATGACATGTGGTTTGGCCTAGAAAACAAGCTTGTTGCATATGCAGATGATGCTACTCTCTTTGCATCAATTCCATCCCCTGAATGTAGAACTAGGGTTGGTGAATCCCTTAATAGAGATTTAGCTAGAATTAGTGCATGGTGCAAATTATGGGGTATGAAGTTGAATCCTAACAAAACTCAAAGTATGATTATAAGTAGGTCAAGGACGGTGGTTCCTCAACATCCGGATCTCAGTATTGATAATGTTTCTTTAAATATGTATGACTCTTTCAAAATTTTAGGTGTGATTCTCGACAGTAAATTTACTTTTGAGAAACATATAAGGTCTGTGTCTTCTTCAATTTCACAAAAAAATAGGCTTATTGAGAAAGTCTTTAAAGATTTTCGGTGATCAATCTATTCTGAAGAAGTGTTTTAATTCTTTCATTCTACCTTGTTTTGAGTATTGTTCTCCTGTCTGGTGTTCAGCTGCTGATTCTCATCTTAATTTGTTGGACAGAAACTTACGGTCTATTAAATTTCTTATTCCTGATCTAGATATTAGTCTCTGGCACCGTCGTTCAATTAGTTCATTATGCATGTTGCATAAGATTTTTCACAACTCTGACCATCCTTTACATTCAGATCTCCCTGGACAATTCTATCCTGTTCGTAATACTAGGCAGGCAGTTAATTCTAATAGCCAGGCCTTCTCCATCATGAGGCTCAATACTACGCAGTACTCTAGAAGTTTTATTCCAGCTGTGACCAAGTTGTGGAATGATCTTCCTAATCGGGTGGTTGAATCAGTAGAACTTCAAAAGTTCAAAGTTGGAGCAAATGCTTTTTTGTTGACCAGGCGGACATAGTCTTTTTATAGTTTATTTATGACATATTTGTTTTTGATGTTGTTGATAGTTTATTATATGACATGTCTGTTTTGACGTTGTTTCTTATTTTAGAATGATTTATTGTTAATTTGTTCTCTTCATTTATTTATTTCTTTATTTCCTTTCCTCACTGGGCTATTTTTCCCTGTTGGAGCCCCTGGGCTTATAGCATCTTGCTTTTCCAACTAGGGTTGTAGCTTGGGTAGTAATAATAATAATAATAATAATGTGTTTAGAAAAAAACTGTTGGCAACACTGCCTGTAAAAGAGTTGCTGTACTTATAAACACTTGATCAAAAGCATTTCTATTAATTCTACGAAGTGCTATATAGAAAAATATTGTTATTTGCTTAACAGCACTTCGTAAAATTAACGAAAATGTTTTTGATCTCGTGTTTATAAGCTCAGAAAATTTTGTTTTGCTGGCAGCGTTACCAACTGTTTTTCTTTTGCTAAACACAGCGTTACGTGCTACAATGTACAGCTGTCAGACATCTGCTTAGTTTCCTGTGAAGTGTACTGGAATTATGGAAGCCAACTGTATAATATGTTTTTACAGCCTATGAAAGGTTGGTTTGTCATCATTACAAAAAGTCCATTAATATATGTGGACGTCATTTTATTTCTCTGTTTCCTCAAGGGTTGTGGTGGCCGATGTGGTAACGTCCCTAACTGGTAAACGCCAGACTGGGGTTCGAATCCCGCTCAAACTCGATAATTCCTTTGGTCACTGCAATCTCACCATCTTTGTGAGCTAAGAATGGGGGCTTTGGGGGAGCCTATAGGTTTGTCTGCTGAGTTATTAGCAGCCATTGTCTGGCCCTCCTTGGTCCTAGCTTGCGTGGAGAGTGTCTTTGGTTGCTGATCATATGTATATATGGTCAGTCTTAGTGCATTGTCCTGCTTGTTAGGGTAATGTCACTGTCCCTTGTCTCTGTCATTCATGAGCGGCCTTTAAACCTTTAAACCAGGTTTTTAAGCCAAGACTCTGGAAAGTGACATTTTGTATGTCAATGGCATTTTTAAGCTCATATTGGAAGCTGGGCTTCTTACTCGTTTTTTAATATAGTGTATTTTAAAAAGTTTCATTATTTTTTTATTTATTAATTTCTGCTTTTATTTTCATTTTTTTTTATCTTAGTTATTATTTGTTAATTAAGCATAATTGAATCGGCATCAATGACCATTGATGTTATTATGCCAGATAATTACAAATCATTTATACATTCTAAGCTTATGCGGTGTATTGTGGGCATTCCTCAAAGGTCTCTTCAGGGTTCCTTCAATCCCTCGATACACTTACTTTAAATCCTTCTATTTCACCAATTATCCTGCTTCCTTTTTTTTCATCTTACTTTCCAACATCTTAACTTGTATCCCGCTTATTTTTTTTTTCGTTTTGCTTTCCAACATCTTAACTTTTATTCACTTTATTTTTTTCGTCTTGGTCTCCAACATCTTAACTTTTATACCGCTCCATTTTTTCATTTTGCTTTCCATCTAAACTTTTATCCCGCTTCATTCTTTTCATTTTGCTTTCAAACATCTTAACTTTTATCTCGCTTCATTTTTTCATCTTGCTTTCCAACATCTTAACTTTTATTCCGCTTCATTTTTTCATCTTGCTTTCCAACATCTTAACTTTTATTCCGCTTCATTTTTTCATCTTGCTTTCCAACATCTTAACTTTTATTCCGCTTCATTTTTTTTCGTCTTGGTCTCCAACATCTTAACTTTTATTCCGCTTCATTTTTTTTCGTCTTGGTCTCCAACATCTTAACTTTTATTCCGCTTTATTTTTTTTGGTCTTGGTCTCCAACATCTTAACTTTTATTCACTTTATTTTTTTTCGTCTTGGTCTCCAACATCTTAACTTTTATTCACTTTATTTTTTTTCGTCTTGGTCTCCAACATCTTAACTTTTATTCACTTTATTTTTTTTTCGTCTTGGTCTCCAACATCTTAACTTTTATTCACTTTATTTTTTTTCGTCTTGGTCTCCAACATCTTAACTTTTATTCACTTTATTTTTTTTCGTCTTGGTCTCCAACATCTTAACTTTTATTCACTTTATTTTTTTTCGTTTTGCTTTCCAACATCTTAACTTTTATTCAGCTTTATTTTTTCAGTTTGCTTTCCAACATCTTAACTTTTATCCCGCTTCATTTTTTTCATCTTGCTTTCCAACATGTTGACTTTTATCCCACTTCATTTTTTTCATCTTGTTTTCCAACATCTTAACTTTAATCCCGCTTCATTGTTTTTCATATTACTTTCCAACATCTTAACATTTATCCCGCTTCATTTTTTCATCTTGCTTTCCAACATCTTAACTTTTATGCTGCTTCATTTTTTCATCTTGCTTTCCAACATATTAACTTTTATCCCGCTTCATTTTTTTCATCTTGTTTTCCAACATCTTAACTTTAATCCCGCTTCTTTTTTTCATCTTGCTTTCCAACATCTTAACTTTCATCCCGCTTCATTCTTTTCATCTTGCTTTCCAACATCTTAACTTTCATCCCGCCTCATTTTTTTCATCTTGCTTTCCAACATCTTAACTTTCATCCCGCCTCATTCTTTTCATCTTGCTTTCCAACATCTTAACTTTCATCCCGCCTTATTTTTTTCATCTTGCTTTCCAACATCTTAACTTTCATCCCCCCTCATTTTTTTTCATCTTGCTTTCCAACATCTTAACTTTCATCTCGCTTCATTTTTTCATCTTTCTTCCCAATATCTTAACTTTTATCCCGCTTCATTTTTTTCATCTTGCTTTCCAACATATTAACTTTTATCCCGCTTCATTTTTTTCATCTTGTTTTCCAACATCTTAACTTTAATCCCGCTTCTTTTTTTCATCTTGCTTTCCAACATCTTAACTTTCATCCCGCTTCATTCTTTTCATCTTGCTTTCCAACATCTTAACTTTCATCCCGCCTCATTCTTTTCATCTTGCTTTCCAACATCTTAACTTTCATCCCGCCTTATTTTTTTCATCTTGCTTTCCAACATCTTAACTTTCATCCCCCCTCATTTTTTTTCATCTTGCTTTCCAACATCTTAACTTTCATCTCGCTTCATTTTTTCATCTTTCTTCCCAATATCTTAACTTTTATCCCGCTTCATTTTTTTCATCTTGCTTTCCAACATCTTAACTTTTATCCCGCTTCTTTTTTTCATCTTGCTTTCCAACATCTTACCTTTATCCTGCTTCATTTTTACATCTTTCTTTCCAACATTTTAACTTTTATTCCTCTTTATTTTTTTTCGTCTTGCTTTCCAACATCTTAACTTTCATCCCGCCTCATTTTTTTCATCTTGCTTTCCAACATCTTAACTTTTATCCCGCTTGATTTTTTCATCTTGCTTTCCAACATCTTAACTTTCATCCCTCTTCATTGTTTTTCATCTTGCTTTCCAACATCTCAACTTTTATCTCGCTTCATTTTTTCATCTTGCTTTCCATAATCTTGACTTTTATCCCGCTTCATTTTTTCATTTTGCTTTCCAACATCTTAACTTTTATCCCGCTTCATTTTTTTCATCTTGCCTTCTAACATCTTTCATCCTGCTTCATTTTTTTTATCTTGCTTTCCAACATCTTAACTTTTATCCCGCTTCATTTTTTCATTTTGCTTTCCAACGTCTTAACTTTTATGCCGCTTCATTTTCTTTTCTTCTTGCTTTCCAACATCTTAACTTTCATCCTGCTTCATTCTTTTCATTTTGCTTTCCAACATCTTAACTTTAATCCCGCTTCATTCTTTTCATCTTGCTTTCCAACATCTTAACTTTTATCCCGCTTCATTCTTTTCATTTTGCTTTCCAAAATCTTAGGTTTTATCCCGCTTCATTTTTTTCCATCTTGCTTTCCAACATCTTACCTTTCTCCCCGCTCCTTTTTTTTCATCTTGCTTTCCAGCATCTTAACTTTCATCCCGCTTCATTTTTTTTCATCTTTCTTTCCAAGATCTTAACTTTTATCCCGCTTCATTTTTTTCATCTTTCTTGCCAAGATCTTAACTTTCATCCCGCTTCATTTTTTTCATCTTGCTTTCCAACATCTTAACTTTCATCCCGCCTCATTTTTTTCATCTTGCTTTCCAACATCTTAACTTTCATCCCGCTTCATTTTTTTCATCTTGCTTTCTAACATCTTAACTTTTATTCTGCTTATTTTTTTCGTTTTGCTTTCGAACATTTTGACTTTCATCCCGCTTCTTTTTTTCATCTTGCTTTCCAACATCTTAGATTTTATCCCGCTTCATTTTTTTCATCTTGCTTTCCAACATCTTAAATTTTATCCCGCTTCATTTTTTTCATTTTGCTTTCCAACATCTTAACTTTCATCCCGCTTCATTCTTTTCATCTTGCTTTCCAACATCTTAACTTTCATCCCGCTTCATTTTTTCATCTTGCTTTCCAGCATCTTAACTTTTATCCCGCTTATTTTCTTTTTATCTTGCTTTCCAACATCTTTACTTTCATCCTGCTTCTTTTTTTCATCTTGCTTTCCAACATCTTAACTTTCATTCCGCTTCATTTTTTTTTCATCTTGCTTTCCAACATCTTAACTTTTATGCTGCTTCATTTTTTTCATCTTGCTTTCCAACATCTTATCTTTTATCCCGCTTCATTGTTTTTCACCTTGCTTTCCAACATCTTAACTTTTATGCTGCTTCATTTTTTTCATCTTGCTTTCCAACATCTTTACTTTTATCCCGCTTATTTTTTTTTCCGTTTTGCTTTCCAACATCTTATCTTTTATCTTCTAATAACAGAAGGGTTTATTCCCCCGTCCGTTGCACTTTGTGGTTAAATGACCTCACAAGGGCAACAACGTCTGACTTTATAGCCCACATTTATGAAACCAGTCCAATCCGAGCCGCCATCTCTAAAGTTAATTTGAATAACCTTTTGCCTCATCGCTTATTCAATCCTCTTATGCAACGTTGGGATTATGAATATTTAGGAAAACTCATAAATCAATCAATCAGTCATAATGTTCATTTAAAATTGCTCTTTCTTTTGCACTTGTCAATTGTTTAAAGTTTTAAAGGTTTAAAGGTTGCTCGTGAATGGCAAAGGCAAGGGACAGTGACATTGCCCTATCAAGTAGGACAATCCCCCTAGAGATTGACCTTATATACATATGATCAGCGTCTAAGCCCCTCTCCACCCAAGCTAGGACCAAGGAGGGACAGGCAATGGCTGATGATGACTCGGCAGATAGACCTGTAGGCTTTCCCAAACCCCCTATCAATAGTTCACAAGGGCGTTGAGGTTGTAACTATCAAAGGAACTAACGAGTTTGAGCGGGACATGAACCCCAGTCTGGCGATCCTGTTTCAATTTTGATCGGATTTCAAACGCTGGAATTTTCATTGGAATTTGGATTATCCTGAATAACGGTGATGTTGTAACGACCAAAGGAACTAACGAGCTTGAGCGGGACTCGAACCCCAGTCTGGCGATCCTGATTCAATTTTCCTCTGATTTCAAACGCTGAAATTTTCATTGGAATTTTGATTATCCTGAATATAATGTTCTCTTTCTATTGTTGTTTGAGTAGCTACCTTTTCCTACCATGTTTTTATAATGTTTTCTTGACAAGAAGTATTGAGAGAGACCGTTACCGCTAAACAATCACGCTTACGCAACGCTAAGTTTTAGTTCTAGAGCCTTGAATTTGAAATCTATTTTCTTATCGCATCTCACGTGGTAGATATCATCTCTGTAAATTTTTTACCTATATAATTTATGTACAATTTGCGGAAAAAGTTAATATTGTTATTATTATCTAAGCTACAACCTTAGTTGGAAAAGCGTGATGGTATAAGCTCTATAAGGGCCCAAACAGAGGGAAAATAGCCCAGTGAGGAAAGGAAATTTGGAAACAGAATAATGGGCCTGAGTGTATCGTGAAGCAATTTGCAAGTTCCGTAGAAGGTGGCTTATGGGATTTCGGTGAGAGAGAGAGAGAGAGAGAGAGAGAGAGAGAGAGAGAGAGAGAGAGAGAGAGAGAGAGAGATTTCTTAGCGAATAAGGGAACATTGTTAATGAAAACATGGGTTACCATTTTGTGTTCTGTCCGAACTTTTGTTGATAAGTCTTGGCAAATCGTTAGTAATTCTTTGTAATTTGATTAATGTGGACAGAATAGCAATTGTAGAATATTATTATTACTCGCCAAGCTACAACCCTAATTGGACAAGCAGGATGCTATACTATAAGCCCAGGGGCTGATTGGTAACGTCTCTGCCTGGTGTTTGCCAATCGGGGGTTCGAGTCCCGCTCAGACTCGTTAGTGCCATTAGTGTCTGCAACCTTACCATCCTTGTGAGCTAAGTTTTGGGTGGTTTAGGGGAGCCTATAGGTCTATCTGCTGAGTCATCAGCAGCCACTACCTGACCCTCCCCGGTCCTAGCTTGGATGGAGAGGAGGCTTGGGCGTTGATCATATATGGTCAGTCTCTAGGGCATTGTCCTGATTGCTAGGGCAATGTCATTGTCCCTTGCCTCTGCCATTCATGAACGGCCTTTAAACCTTAGCTGAGTCATCAGCAGCTATTGCCTGGCTCTCCTTAGTCCTAGCTTAGGTGAAGAGGGGGCTTAGGCGCTGATCATATATATATATATATATATATATATATATATATATATATATATATATATATATATGGTCAGTCTGTAGGGCATTGTCCTGATTGCTAGGGCAATGTCACTATCCCTTGCCTCTGCCATTCATGAGCGACCTTTAAACCTTTAAAACCCCAACAGGGAAAACAGACTGTGATATTGAAAAGTAGAAGAATCTGAGTGTAATGAAATAAATCACATACAAAGAACTACAAAAGAGCGACGTTGTGGGTTAATGTACGCATTGTTGTTGGCTAACTGTCTCCGACCACAGGGGAATTAAGCCTAATAAAAGTAAATTGGAAGTAAAAAACAGTGATGGACCGGGGCCCAGACGGAGGCAACCGGGTGAAAACCGGGTGAATTGCGTCTAGAAATCAGCCTCACTATTCATCATAGCCAGTGAATAAGGATGTTATTATTATTATTATTATTATTATTATTATTATTACTTGCTAAGCTACAACCCTAGTTGGAAAAGCAGAATTCTATAAGCCCGAGGGCTCCAACAGGGAAAATAGCCCAGTGAGGAAAGGAGATAATGAAACTACAAGAAATGTATTTAATAATTGAAATGGAATATTTTAAGAATAGTAACAGCATTAAGATGAATATTTCATATATATACTATACAAACTTAAAAAAATCAAGTGGAAGAGAAATAAGATAGAATAGTGTGCCCGAGTGTACTCCCAAGCAAGAGAAATCTACCAGCTGTTATTGAAGAAGAATATTCTATGGTTTATCTTGTTAGTTTCGAGCTCTAATATTAAATCTTTCATGTCTGCGGTCATCAAATGTCTAGAGTTCTCTTGCTTGAGGGTACACTTGGGCATACTATTCTATGTATTTTCTCTTCCTCTTGTTTTGTTAAAGTTTTTATAGTTTATATAGGAAATATTTAAATGTAACTGTTCTTGAAATATTTTATTTTTCCTGGTTTCCTTTCCTCACTGGGCTATTTTCGCTAATGGGGCCCCTGGGCTTATAGCATCCTGCTTTTCCAACTTAGTAAGTAATAATGATAATAATGATATTGAAAATCTCAGGACTTTCCCTAGTAGTGAAATATTACGTGTAAATCCCGTAGACTTTAATGGTCTGTTTTCTCATGTTCCGAGAAATATTTCTAATGGTTAAATAGGGTTGGAACCATTTTATAAGGTATTATTCAATGTATTGGCTTACATGTGTTGGTAAATAACCTTGTCGTTATGTATTATTTTATCCTTTTTTTTTATAAAGTTTCACGAAAAAGTCACATCCATACTGTTGATTACGTTGACAATGGTATGTATTATCTTTTCCTTTCCATAAGAATTTCGTAAAAATTACCATACTTTTCTCTCTCCCTCTCTGCATAGAGCGAGGAATTAAATTCTTATTATAAAATTTATCGTAGCAATTTAATCCCTTTACAAGAAGTTATGGGTATGGGATTCAATATCTTATGTTTTCAAAGTTATAGCGTCAGTAATTACATTTTGGATGTATACATGAAATTTTGGTTGTTGACTTTTTGTTGCTCGTAACTTTCTCTCTCTCTCTCTCTCTCTCTCTCTCTCTCTCTCTCTCTCTCTCTCTCTCTCTCTCTCTCAAGCATTTGGGGGATAGAATAGAAACAGCTGCCTGGCTGAGGAATGAGTGACGGAAAAATCAGCGTATAGAAAAGTATATCAATTGAGGAGAGATTATGTTTCACATGTGACTTTTTTATTTCTTTTTTTTTTTTTTAAGAAGATAATCTTCCTGAATTGGCAATCTTTCTGGTGCCCTAGTGAAAACGTCCCTGCATGACGATATGCGGATTGGGGTTCGAGTCCCGCTCAAGCACGATAGTTTCTTGTAGTGTCCGCAACCTCACATTCCTTGTGAGCTAAGGATGGTGAGCCTGTAGTTCTATCTGCTGAGTCATCAGGACCCTGCCTGGTGATCTGCCGGACTAGGGTTCGAGTCCCGCTTAAGCACGATAGTTTCTTGTAGTGTCTGCAACCTCACGATACTTGTGAGCTAAGGATGGGGTGTTTGGGTGAGCCTGTAGTTCTATCTGCTGAGTCATCAGGAACTATTGCCTGGCCCTCCCTGGTCCTAGCTTGGGTGAAGAGGGGCCTTTAACGCTGATCATATGTATATAAGGTCAGTCTCTAGGGCATGGTCACTACCCCTTGCCTCTCCCATTCTTAAGCAGCCTTTAAACCTCCCTGTCATTGCATTAAGTGCAACCTGAGTTCTGCCTGCTGAGTCATCAAGATCTATTGCCTCGCCCTCCCTGGTCATAGATTTGGTGAAGAGAGGGATTCAACGCTGATCCTATGTATATATGGCTAGTCTCTAAGGTATGGTCACTGTCCCTTGCCTCTGCCATTCTTAAGTGGCCTTTAAACCTCCGAGTTATTTCATTAAATGCAACCTGAGGTATGCCTGCTGAGTCATCAAGATCTATTGCCTGGCCCTCCGCGGTCCTAACTTGGGTGAAGAGGGGGCTTTAACGCTGATCATATGTATATAAGGTCAGTCTCTAGGGTAAGGTCACTGTCCCTTGCCTCTGCCATTCATGAGTGGTCTTTAAACCTCCTAAGTTTCTTGATCGCTGATTGGTTAGAATTATCTTTTCTAAAAGAAATGGACTATAGATATTGCATTATGTCTCCCATAGCAGCACGCATTAAATGCAGCCTGAGTTGCTGAAATTCGCTAATGAGATAAGTAAATCTCTCAATTGGTATGTTTAGATACGCTAATTAGTATTTACGTTAGTATTAAATACTTATCCTTCCCAACAAGAGTGTTGGTTTATAAATACTTCTTGGCTTTAACTAAGCTATTAATGAACTAATATACAGATTAATTGGAATGGATAATGTTCTGCATGTGTTCATTTGAACATCTGGGAACCACCTGAACTAATTAGATATGAAATCTAATGTACAACTGTATTTCAGAATCGTCCTCAATACATTTCGCAGTCTGTTGCCTATGTATTGCGCATGTAAGCTGCTGTTATTACCTCCGCCAACGAAGTTGGGAGGAGGTTATGTTTTACCCCTTCTTTGTGTGTTTGTTTGTGAACAGCTTCATGGCCGCAACTTTAATCGTAGAGTAATGAAACTTGCTGGGATTAAGTGTTATGTAAAAAGCTGGAAATTGTTAAATTTTGGAAGGTCAAGGTAAAAAATTAAGGTCACAGTCAAGCAAAAGGTCGTGAAACAAGATGTCGTGGCGGAGGTCTGCGCTCTTCTGAGTGCCCCTCTAGTTGCAAATATTTTTAGATAGTATTATTAGAATTTAGATTTAGGAAACTTTTCGCTTAGATTATTATTATTATTATTATTATTATTATTATTATTATTATCATTATTATTATTATTATTATTATTATTATGATATATACAGTATATATATATATATATATATATGAATATATATATATATATATATATATATGAATATATATATATATATGAATATATATATATATATATATATATATATATATATATATATATATATATATATATATATAAGCTTGCTGCTTCAAGGTATGCGTATTCATACACACAAACACACGCACACACACACACACACACATATATATATATATATATATATATATATATATATATATGTATATATATGTATAAACACACCATTAAACAACACTACGTCTAGTTCCCTTGTAAGAGGTGCTTCATAGAGCGAGCAGCGAAGTAGTTGCCCTCCTCGGTGACATATCTTTCAGATCATCTGACCAGGTGGGAGGTCTATTCTTCCAGTGTCAGCTTAAGTAGAACTGAATAGAAGCGGTTGACAGCTGAATTAGAGTGGAACGAACGTTGGGTGAAAATTGAAAAAGCAAAACAACAACTTTTAATTTCTGATTAAGGGACAATTTTTGTTAGTTTTTACACATATTGTTAATTGGAATATCATTAATGTCCAAATTCCTTTGATAATCATGTTATTAATGCCCAAATTCATGTGATAATCATGTTATTAATGTCCAAATTTATTGGAATCTTATTAATACCCATTGGCAGATCATCTTATTAATGCTCAAATACATTGAACAATGTTATAATTAGTTCCAAAATTCATTGAAAAATCTTCTTATTAATGCCAAAATTCATTGGAAAATCATTTAATTAATGGCCAAATTCATTGGAAAATCCTCTTAATGCTCAAATACATCGGACAATATTATGATTAGTTCCCAAATTCATTGAAAAAATCAGCTTATCAATACCAAAATTCATTGGAAAATTATTTCATTAATGGCCAAATTCATTGGAAAATCATTTCATTAATGGGCAAATTCATTGGAAAATCTTCTTATTAATGCTAAAATATTAGGAAAATCGTATTATTAATGCCCAATTTCATCGCAATATCATCTTGTTAAAGGGCAAATTCATCAAGATTAATCTTATATAATTTTTTATATTATGAGTTATTTTGTTTTTGTTTATATTGATATAAATGTTAATGATAATTAGTTATCTAAAACAGAACTATTCAGAAGGGCGAATACAACATGAAAAGGGAAGATTATTATCTTGGAAAGTGAACCTGCATGAGAGAGAGAGAGAGAGAGAGAGAGAGAGAGAGAGAGAGAGAGAGAGAGAGAGAGAGAGAGAGAGAGTTACAAGGATTTTGGATGTCTCAAAGACTTAGTCCGTCCACGGAGACTCCATTTTGCTCTTTGGTAGAGAGATTTAGTTTAATAATTTAGAGAGTTCTTATGATCTTGTCTAACTTAATCTTGAACTTGTTTATCGTGTTACTGTTCACTACATCCGCTGGAAGTCTATTCCAAGTATTTGCTATTTTGTATGTAAAGAAATTTCCACATTAAGTGGTGTTGTATCTTTTCAATTCCAGTTTGTATCCGTTGCCTCTGGACTGATTTGTGCCAAGCGTGAATAGATTATTGTAATCTACATTTGTTATTCCTTTAAGAATTTTGAATGCCTCTATTAACTGTCCCCTTATTCCTCGAGTTTGTAAATCAAATAAATTCAAACGTTCTATCCTCCGTCTATATCCAAATTTCCTTAGGTGTCCCTAGCTTGTACTGCTTCCAATCTATCTATATCCTTCTGAATACTTGGAGCCCAGAATTGGACTCTGTATTCTAGATGGGGTCTTACTATTGATGTGTACAGCTGTAGTACAGTGTCTTAGTTTCTGTATTTGAATTGTCTTTTTATATAACTTCTTAGTTTTTGTGCTTTCTTTTTAGCTTCTATGCTCTGTTTGGTGAACTTTAAATCCTTGCTGATAATAATACGAGATCTTCCTCCTGGTCCACAATTTCTATTTCATTACCCAGCAGTGAGTAATCTGATTTTTGGTTACTATATAACCTATATGTATGACTTTACATTTCCCACAGTTGAAAGGCATTTGCCCTTTTTTGGACCATTCTCCTAGCTTCATTAGATCCTCTCTTAAGGATTCTACGTCTTCTTGAGTTCAAAGACTTTTTGTCATAAATGCTAAACATGTCGAAAAATTCCAAAAGATTTGTCAAACATGATCTCTTTTGTCTAAAACCGTGTTGGCTGTTTATCAGAAAACAGAGAGAGAGAGAGAGAGAGAGAGAGGAGAGAGAGAGAGAGAGAGTTACAAGGATTTTGGATGTCTCAAAGACTTAGTCCGTCCGCGGAGACTCCATTTGATCTTTGGTAGAGAGATTTAGTTTAATAATTTAGAGAGTTCTTATGATCTTGTTTAACTTATTCTTGAACTCGTTTACTGTGTTACTGTTTACTACATGTACTGGAAGCCTATTCCACGTATTTTCTATTTTGTTTTTGAAGAAATTTCCACATTGAGTGGTGTATCTTTTCAATTCCAGTTTGTATCCGTCACCTCTGGACTGATTTGTGCTAAGCGTGAATAGATTATTGTAATCTACATTTGTTATTCTTTTAAGAATTTTGAAGGCCTCTATTAACTGTCCCCTTATTCCTCGAGTTTGTAAATCAAATAAATTCAAACGTTCTATCCTCCGTCTATATCCAAATTTCCTTAGGTGTCCCTAGCTTGTACTGCTTCCAATCTATCTATATCCTCCTGAATACTTGGAGCCCAGAATTGGATTCCGTATTCTAGATGGGGTCTTACTATTGATGTGTACAGCTGTAGTACAGTGTCTTTGTTTCTGTATTTGAATTGTCTCTTTATTATTATTATTATTATTTGCTAAGCTACAACCCTAGTTGGAAAAGCAGAATGCTTAAGCCCAGGGGCCCCAACAGGGAAAATAGCCCAGTATGGAAAGGAAAGAAGGAAACATAAATTATTTTAAGGAGAGTAACATTAAAATAAACATTTCCTATATAAACTATGAAAATTTTAATAAAACAAGAGGAAGAGAAATCAGATAGAATAGTGTGCCTGATTGTACCCTCAAGCAAAAGAATTCTAACCCAAGACAGTGGAAGACCATGGTACAGAGGCTATGGCACTACCCAAGACTAGAGAACAATTAGTTTTTGTGCTTTCTTTTTAGCTTTTATGCTCTGTTTGGTAAACTTTAAATCCTTTCTGATGATAATACCGACATCTTCCTCCTGGTCCACAATATCTATTTCATTATTCAGCAGTGAGTCATCTGATTTTTGGTTACTATAACCTTTGTGCAAGACTTTACATTTCCCACAGTTGAAAGGCAAATTTGCCTTTTCTAGACCATTCTCCTAGCTTCATTAGATCCTCTTTTAAGGCTTCTACGTCTTCTTGAGTTCAAAGACTTTTTGTCATAAATGCTAAAAATGTGGAAAAATTCCAAAAGATTTGTCACACATGATCTCTTCTGTCTAAAACCGTGTTGGCGGTTTATTAGAAAACAGGGAGAGAGAGAGAGAGAGAGAGAGAGAGAGAGAGAGAGAGAGAGAGAGAGAGAGAGAGAGAGCTCATAATAAAAAGAATGTACGATTGACATGTCTAATAGAAATAATGTGATCATTCGTTCGATTGCTCCACCTAATGTGGACCACCCCAATCAACACGAGCTTCACTTAAGTATCTTGATGTTTCAAAAACCATTCAGTTTAAAAAGGTACCTAAAAAGAGTCTGGGTTGTCTATAGTATAAGATAGAAACAAAAATGTATTGTTTATCCTTTATCCTTTTATCGTTATTCACCTTCAAATTAAAATCATCCCAACACCTACGCGCTGCATAATTGCAAGATCCTGAGCTGGACCATAAGGGCCAGCCAGTCTTTTTAAAAAAAAAAAAAAAAAAAAAAAAAAAAAAAAACATATCGGGAAAAAAAGAAAGAAAAAAAAACCATATCGTATATTTAGATCTAGTTTAGGAGCACAAACCCAAGAAATCGTATATTTTCATCTAGTTTAGGAACACAAACACTATCCTTAAATATTCCTTCCTGGTCTATTTTTTCTCCTTTTGTGCGTCGTCTAAGACACTGATTGATGCCTAGATCTTACGCCTTGTCTTAAAAGACATGCGCTCAGATCACCTGATAATGTTCATTTGTTCTTCTGGTATCATAGACATTGTCAATGGGGGTTATCTTTTAAACCCTCCCGGTTATGACGTCACGGCCTCCTTAAGATTTTCTTGTAACTCGTTCTGTGTTGAAGTTGATTAATGAGATCGGTGGTGATATTTGTGATATAAATGCAAAGAGAATGATTTTATTTTGTTGGCTGGTATTTGGGACTTTTTTTCAATAACTACTAGATACTTTTATATGACTTTTGTTACAAGGAATTACAAGGATTTTGGATGTTTCAAAGACTTTTTAGTCCATCCGCGGAGACTCCATTTGCTCTTTGGTAGAGCGATTTAGTTTAAGCATTTAGAGAGTTCTTATGATCTTGTCTATCTTATTCTTGAATTCGTTTACCGTGTTACTATTTAATACATCTGCTGGAAGTATATTCCAAGTATTTACTATTTTGTATGTAAAGAAATTGCCAAGAGAGAGAGAGAGAGAGAGAGAGAGAGAGGAGAGAGAGAGAGAGAGAGAGAGAGAGAGAGAGAGAGAGAGAAGGATTTTGGGTGTTTCAAAGACTTTTTAGTTCATCCGCGGAGACTCCATTTGCTCTATGGTAGAGCGATTTAGTTTAAGCATGTAGAGAGTTCTTATGATCTTGTCTAACTTATTCTTGAATTCGTTTACAGTGTTACTGTTTAATACATCTGCTGGAAGTATATTCCAAATATTTGCTATTTTGTATGTAAAGAAATTGCCAAGAGAGAGAGAGAGAGAGAGAGAGAGAGAGAGAGAGAGAGAGAGAGAGAGAGAGAGAGAGAGAGAAGGATTTTGGGTGTTTCAAAGACTTTAGTTCATCTGCGGAGACTTCATTTGTTCTTTGGTAGAGCGATTTAGTTTAAGCATTTAGAGAGTTCTTATGATCTTGCCTAACTTATTCTTGAATTCGTTTACCGTATTACTGTTTATTACATTCGCTGGAAGTCTATTCCAGTTGGCTTCAATTTTGTTAGTACGTAGTAGGTTGCCCAAGGCATCAGCCATCCGTTGAGATGCTACCGCTAGAGAGTTCTTGGGTCCTTTGACAGACTAGATAGTACAACATTAAATCCCTCTTTGGTTACGACTCATTTTTACTTTGCCTACACATACACTGAATAGTCTGGCATATTCTTTACATGTTCTCCTCTTTCGTCTTACTCCTGACAATATTATGATAACGGAAATTATTCTTCACTAAAGGGGTTAACTACTATACTGTGATTGTTCAGTGGCTACTTTCCACTTGGTAAGAGTATAAGAGAGACTTGAGTTATAGCAAGCAGCACCTATAGGATAAGGACACTTCAAAATCAAATCATTGTTCCCTAGTTTTATGTTGTACCATAGCCTCTGTAATATGCTATTCCACTGTATTGGGTTAGAGGTCTCTTGCTGGAGGGTATACTCGGGCGTACCATTCTATCTAGTTCCTTTTCACACTGGGGCATTTTCCCTGTTTCCACATTTAAGCCATTATAGGCCTTATAGCATCCTGCTTTTCCAGCTAGGGTTGTAGCTTAGTAATCTCTCCTGCACAATAAAGAGAAAGTGTCTTGCTAT
>NC_090738.1:127717348-127724848 GCF_036898095.1 Palaemon carinicauda | reverse complement strand
GTACAAAAGAATAACGTGCACATATCTGTATGTATGTATGTGTATATGTGTATATATATATATATATATATATATATATATATATATATATATATATATATAATATATATATATATATATATATATATATATATATATATATATATATATATATATGTATATATATGTATATATATATATATATATATACATATATATATATATATATATATATATATATATCTATCTATCTATCTATCTATATATATATATATATATATATATATATATATATATATATATATATATATATATATATATATGAGATTCTATCATAAGATTGTAAGTCGAAGTTGTAATAAATGATATTTATCCTTATTTTGAAAGATTATATGTTAATTAGTAAGATATAAAGAATGTGTCGTACTTTGAATTAATATAAGAAGGTAATGAGACTTCAAAAATTAATTTTTAATGGCAAATGTAATAAGGAAATACATTTATAAAAACAGTTATCTTATCTTTGTAAGAACGGTTGATAACATTCCTAGAGGGAAATATTTTTGGAGGTCAATGACCTTTGCAATTGTGACGTAGGGTAAGAACAAACTAATAAAAGCCACTGAAAGTATGCATTGTAACACTGTCTCTTGTTATCTTGCTTTGAATAAGATCAAACCATTTAATAAAGACTAATGAAAGTATACAATGTATCACAGTTTGTTGTTATTTTGCTTTGAGTAAGATCAAATCTTTCCTATCTTGTCTTTAGAACTGGTTCTTCATTACCTCCGCCAACGAAGTTGGAAGGAGGTTATGTTTTCGCCCTGTTTGTGTGTGTGTGTGTTTGTGAACAGCCTCCTGATCACAATATTAATCGTAGAGTAACGAAACTTGCTGGAATTAATTTTCATGTATAAAGCTGGAAATTATTAAATTTTGAAAGGGCAAGGTCACGGTCAAACAAAATGTCCAATTCACGTCTTACCTCCTGCAGCGAAGTTTGAAGGAGGTTATGTTTTCGCCCCTGTTTGTGTTTGTGTGTTTGTTTGTTGGTTTGTAAACAGCCTCCTGACCACAATATTAATCGTAGAGTAACGAAACTTGCTGGAATTAATTTTTATGTATAAAGCTGGAAATTATTAAATTTTGAAAGGGCAAGGTCACGGTCAAACAAAATGTCCAATTTACGTTTTACCTCCTGCAGCGAAGTTTGAAGGAGGTTATGTTTTCGCCCGCGTTTGTTTTGTGTGTGTGTTTGTTTATTAACAGCCTTCTGACCACAATATTTATCGTAGAGTAGCGAAACAAGGATTAACTTTTATGTAAAAGAGCTGGTTATAATTAAATTTTGGGAAGGTCAAGGTCACGGTCAACCAAAATGTCCAATTCACGTCAAGTAATCAGCCATAAGTTTGGACATCTTTGTCACAGAGACTACAAACTTGGTTCATATTTAAGTGTATGAAAATCCACGTCAATTGATACATGTTAAGGTCAAGGTCAAGGTCGAGCAAAATGTCTAGAAAGCAAAATGTCCAATTCACGTCACGTAATCAGCCAAAAGTTTGGACATCTTTGTCACAGACTTCAAACATGGTTAATATTTGAGTGTAAAAAAATCCACGCTAATTAATACACGTTAAGGTCAAAGATCAAGGTCGAGTAATAAACTGCCCTGGCGGAGGTCTGCGCTCTACTGAGTGACCCTCTAGTTTAGGGAGATTTATTATGAAAAATCTTATCTCTGGCTCTCGAATTAATAGGAAATTGGTTTGATTGACTGCTTATTGTGACGGGCCGAGAGAAGGTTGTGTCTCAAAGACAGGATGAAAGCAACTGAGTGAGTTTATTATAGAACACTCCTTTATATACAAAAGCTCAATGCAACAGGAAATTTCATGTTCAAAACCGACACCGCTACCGGTGAGAAAAACAGGCATGTTTATTCAGGTTCTTTTTAGTGCGAGGGAAGAGCGAAGATACAAGCATAATATATACACAAAATAAACTATGTAAGATCGTGTGACACACGGTTGGTACACTATCTCACCAAAGGATCATATTTATTATTCATCAGTTTATCTTTTCACTCTCACTTTCGTCCTCCCATTTTGGTTGGGCTTATCATCATCTTATCGATTCTACTTTTGATTGTCAGTTTATTCGTATCTTATCAAGTCTTTTGATGCTATCTTTTATTAAAGTCATTTCCTTTTAGTGGTATTATTTTCTTTTGCTAATTGAAACGACATTTTCATTAGCAATTTAGTAGTCGTTTCCTACCAACATTTTAGTGACTGTATTTTTCCTGTTTAAAGGTTGGTCATGAATAGCAAAAGAAAGGGATAGTGAAATTGCCCTTGCAAGCAGGACAGTGTCCTAGCGACTGACTCTTTATACATATGATCATTGCCCAATCCACTTCTAAACCCAAGCTAAGACCAGGGAGGGCTAGGCAATGTCTGCTGATAACTTAGCAGGTAGACCTATAGGCACCCCAAAACCGCCTTTCTTAGCTCACAAGGATGGTGAGGTTGCAGCCACTAAAGTAACTATCGAGATTGAGCAGGACTCGAACCCCAATCCGGCGAGCGCTAGACAGGAAAATAGATTTTTTTATATATCGATAGCATAAATCAGTTTTGTGGATTTGAACTCTCTCTCTCTCTCTCTCTCTCTCTCTCTCTCTCTCTCTCTCTCTCTCTCTCTCTCTCTCTCTCTCTCTCTCTCTCTCTCGTAAATAACTTCATTCGTCTTTGGCCGAAAACTGTTATAAGTTATGTGACTTGATTGAATGTTTTCGGACGGAGCCTTTTTTTTTTATTGGAAAATTACAAATTTAGTTTATGAGTTTCGTTTATGATTTATCCTTCCACGCTACTTATTTATAAGCTCATTTTACCTCTTACTTTTAATATATATATATATATATATATATATATATATATATATATATATATATGTATGTGTATATATATATATATATTTATATGTATGTATGTGTATCTATATTATATACAATATATGTATGTGTATAATATATATATATATATATATATATATGTATATATATACATTTATATATATATATATATATATATATATATACATATATATGCATATATGTATATATATATAAATATATATATATATATATATATATATATATATATATATATATATGTATGTATACATTTCGATATATATATATATATATTTATATATATATATATATATATATATATATCTATATATATTTATACATATATATACATATATAAATATGTGCGTATTTCCCTCTCTCTATAATCAACCTTTATCCCTTAAACGGGATGGTGCCATATGGTGTCACCTCTCCTTCATCTATCAAATATTGATAAATAGGATGAAGTCGCTACCCCCACACCCGATCCCACTTTAAGTTTAATCGGCTTATGTGCTAAGAGCATCATCAGTGAGTCACCCATGGAGGGACTGTTAACCCAGCGTCAATTGTTCAAGCTCGTTTATCTGATTTAGGGATTCATTAACATTTTATCTTAATTTGATTCGAAAACGTCATTTCTTATCAGTAAATTTGATCCAAAAACGTCATTTCTTATCAGTAAATTTGATCCAAAAACGTCATTTCTTATCAGTAAATTTGATCCAAAAACGTCATTTCTTATCAGTAAATTTGATCCAAAAACGTCATTTCTTATCAGTAAATTTGATCCAAAAACGTCATTTCTTATCAGTAAATTTGATCCAAAAACGTCATTTCTTATCAGTCCATTGGACCTGCTTTGGTAAAGAATATATGTGTCATTCAGTTTCTTGATGCTTTTAAATTAATTTGCAATTACTCAGGAATACTGCATAGTTAAGTCATATATTTTCTTTTAATTTTAATCATTATATTTTTTTTATCAAGGTCATTTTTTCGGTATGGATTTTGTATGATTTAGGAATTCCTTTATAAAATGTTTTTACTTAACAGTTCTCTTTCATATAGCTAAGGGAAATATTGATTTCTCACTTTCTTTCTCAAATTAATGATATTGAAGCTGCCTCTTACTGACTCATTTTCAGACAATACTTTTCCAGCTGACGGTAACCCGATGACTTCTCTCAGCTATATATATATATATATATATATATATATATATATATATATATATATATTTATATATATGTATGTGTGTGTATATATATATATATATATATATATATATATATATATATATATATGTATATATAAATATTTATATATATATATATTTATATATATATATATATATATATTATATATATATATATATTTATATTTATTTATATTTATATATATACATATATATATGTATATATAAATATTTATATATTTATATATATATATATGTATATATATATATATATATATATATATATATATTTATATTTATTTATATTTATATATATACATATATATATGTATATATAAATATTTGTATATATATTTATATATATATATATATATATATATATATATATATATTGGCTAAGGACTCTCACTTATGACCGATAAACGTAAGGATTAACAAACTGTTTATACCACCTTTTACAACCTAGTTTAATGTTTATCCTTATTTTTATTGGTCGTACGTTAGAATTCCTATTCGGGCAGAAATATTTATCATGAAAGGAATTTTCTTATCGGTCGGAATATTATTTGATATTAAAATTGTATTTGTGGCTTCAACAAAAGATTGAAATCATGATTGTTAATGATAAACATATATATATATATATATATATATATATATATATATATATATATATATATATATACATATATATATATATATATATATATATATATATATATATATAAAGATCTTTGAATATATGTATATATATATTTATATATATATATATATATATATATATATATATATAAAGATCTTTGAATATATATATATATATATATATATATATATATATATATATATATATATAAGATATTTGAATAAGTGAAAACCTAACGAAGTATAAGGCATTTCATTATTTCTAAAGACGTCAGGAGCTAAGAGCTTACTTTCTATCTTCTCGTCATATTACTAAATTCTACCACAAGGAAACAGTCCCTTGTGCAATCTCTTCCTTCAGAAGGTTGAATATTCTGTTCTTTACATTTGTCATCCCTCTCAGACTAGTTAGTTTCTTTAATGTCTGCAACCTTACCATCCTTTTGAGCTAAGGATGCGGGTGTTTTGGGGATCCTATAGGTCTACCTGCTGAGTCATCTGCAGCCATTGACTGGCCTTAGTTTGGGTGGAGAGGGGGCTTGGGCGCTGATCACATGTATTATATGGTCAATCTCTAGGGCATTGTCCTTCTTGCTATGATAATGTCACTGTCCCTTGCCTCTTCCATTCCTGAACGACCTTTAATCCTTTTCTATTTACTGTACATACTTAATATTCTTCTTCTTCTTCTTCTTCTTTTTTGTCTGCATCTTTTCCCACTTTTATGTGGGGTCGCTGTTTCTGGCCAGCATTCTCCATCTACCTCTGTCCCACACTTCATCCCGGTTAATCCCATTGATCGAAGGTCATCCTTGATACAGCCCATCCACCTTCGCTTTAGTCTTCCTCTCCTTCTCGTTCCCTGTACCTCCATTTCCATCACTCTCCTCTCAATATACTGCTCATCTCTCTCATGACATGACCATACCACCTCACTGTACATACTTGATATATAAGATAGAAAACGGAGCTGTTGCTCTGGTCTCCCTCTCCTCGTTCCCTGTACCTCCATTTCCATCATTCTCCTCCCAATATACTGTTCATCTCTTTCTCATGACATGACCATACCACCTCACTTACATACTTGATATATAAGATAGAAAACGGGGCTGTTGCTCTGGTCTCCCTCTCCTCGTTCCCTGTACCTACATTTCCATCACTCTCCTCCCAATATACTGTTCATCTCTTTCTCATGACATGACCATACCACCTCACTTACATACTTGATATATAAGATAGAAAACGGGGCTGTTGCTCTGGTCTCCCTCTCCTCGTTCCCTGTACCTCCATTTCCATCACTCTCCTCCCAATATACTGTACATCTCTTTCTCATGACATGACCATACCACCTCACTGTACATACTTGATATATAAGATAGAAAACGGGGCTGTTGCTCTGGTCTCCCTCTCCTCGTTCCCTGTACCTCCATTTCCATCACTCTCCTCCCTATATACTGTTCATCTCTTTCTCATGACATGACCGTACCACCTCACTTACATACTTGATATATAAGATAGGAAAACGCGACTGATGCTCTCTGATTAATCTCTTTCACCATTTTGATAAATAAAAGGAAGTGGAATAACATACAAGTTACTGTTGTCTGACAAGGTCTCGGTGGTCACCTTTTAAAACAATGGGAATCTCACTGTTATCAAGTGTTGCTTTCGCCAGATATGATCAGGAGGTGATCTTCTATCTCAGTTTACTCTGTTCTGGTCATTAACTTTGATTTGTTGTTTTTGTTATTATTATTATTATTTTTATTGTTATTATTATTGTTATTATTATTATTATTATTTTTATTGTTATTATTATTATTGTTATTATTGTTATTGTTAATATTATTATTATTATTATTATTATTATTATTGTTATTATTATTATTATTATTATTATTATTACTAGCTAAGCTACAACCTTAGTTAGGAAATCGAAATGCCATAAGCCCAAGGGCTCCAACAGGGAAAATAGCCCAGTGAGGAAAAGAAAAATGAAGATTGAATAGTGTTCTGAGTTTGCCCTCAAGCAAGAGAACTCTAACCCAAGACAGTGATAGACTATTGTACAAAGGCTATGGCACTACCCAAGACTAGAGAACAATGGTTTGATTTAGGAGTGTCCTTCTCCTAGATGAGTTGCTTACCATATCTAAAGAGTCTCTTCTACCCTTACAAGTGGGAAGTAGCCACTGAACAATTACAGTGCAGTAACACCTTGGGTGAAGAAGAATTGTTTGGTAATCTTAAGTGTTGTCAGGTGTATAAGGACAGAGGAGAATATGTAAAGTATAGGCCAGACTATCCGGTGTGTGTAGGCAAAGAGAAAAGGAACCGTAGCTAGAGAGAGGTATCCAATGTAGTACTGTCTAGCCAGTCAAAAGACCCCATGATTCTCTAGCGGTAGTATCTCAACAGGTGGCAGGTGCCTTGGTCAACCTACTACCTATAAAGAGGAAAGTAACCACTGAACAATTATAGTGCAATAGTTAACCCCTAGAGTGAAGAAAATATTTTAGGTTATCTTAGTGTTGTCAGGTGTATAATAAAGAGATAAATGTGTAAAGAATAGGCCAGACTATTCAGTGTATGTTTAGGGAAAGGAAAAATAAGCCGTAACCAGACAGTAATCCAATGTAGTACTATCTGGCCAGTGAAACCCAATAACTAGCTGTTATTTTTCATGTTTCCCTAAAGTTATGACGTCGTGGAACGACCTAGCTGATCCCAGTGCCTGGCCTTAGGCCTAAAACGC
>NC_090738.1:127709848-127712348 GCF_036898095.1 Palaemon carinicauda | reverse complement strand
ATTGCCCTATCGATCTGGACAATGCCAAAGAGACTGAACATATATACATATAAGCAGCACCCAAAACTCCCTCTCCATCCAAGCTATGACCAAGGAGGGCCAGACAATGGCTGCCGATGACTTAGTAGATATACCTATATACCCCCCAACCCCCCATCCGTAGCTCACAAGGATGGCGAGACTGCAGCGACCAAAGAAACTACCTAGTTTGAGCGAGACTCGAACCCCAGTCTGGCATTCACCAGTCAGGGCCGTTACCACATCGGCCAGCACAACCCTAGGGTACGTATTTAACAACTACAGATAAAACTAATCGAATAAATTGTAATGATTAGTGACGTGATATTCCAATCATTAGTATTATTGACGTAATCTTTTTGTATCAATATTTTGAGGAATTATGATTAACAGATAGCAAGATTGGTTTTTTTGTGATGTGAAGAATTGTCTTTCTTTTTTTTTTCATTTTTGTGTATACGACATATAACACTATTATAATGTTTTTGCAGGTCTTAGAAATTTGGTCTTATACTCCTAGCATTGTTTTTAGTTTTTGTCATGTTTGTGTGTGTTTGAGAGAGAGAGAGAGAGAGAGATACTACTGTAAGTTTTTGCAGGTTTGAGAAATCTGGTGTACTCCAAGAATGATTTTTATTTTTTGTCATGTTTGTGTGTGTGTGTATGAGAGAGAGAGAGAGAGAGAGAGAGAGAGAGAGAGAGAGAGAGAGAGAGAGAGAGAGAGAGAGAGAGAGAGAGAGAGAGAGACCAATGTAATTTTTTGCAGGTTTGAGAAATCTGGTGTACTCCGAGTATGATTTTTGTTTTTTGGCATATGTGTGTGTATGAGAGAGAGAGAGAGAGAGAGAGAGAGAGAGAGAGAGAGAGAGAGAGAGAGCGTCTTAGCTAGACGAAGGCTAAAACTAATATTAGTGTTTTATTTTGCTGATAATGTGTGTTTATGAGAGAGAGAGAGAGAGAGAGAGAGAGAGAGAGAGAGAGAGAGAGAGAGAGAGAGAGAGAGAGAGAGTTCTAATTTTTGAAATTCTCTTGAACTTGTTAGTGTGCTTTTAGAACAAAAATCCGGACCAGTCACTGGTTTTTTAGTGTAATTATGCACAGTCCTTTGAACTCACTGTCAATATTGAAAGGCTGTAGTCTCAGACACGAGATTTTTTGGGGTCTAGAGAAAAGTTTTGGAAAGTCTTTCTTTGAATTATTTGAAATCTGGAGTCTCTCTGAACGTTCTGGAAAGTTTCTCAATAAACGAATTAATTTTCTTTAAATATTATTGATAGATTCATCCTGAATATTTGAATATTCTTAAAAAATTCTAAGAATTTCCTCATTAAACTTTCTGGAAATTTTCTCTTTAACCATTCTGGAAAATTACTTTTTAAAGGTTATGAAAAGTTTCTCTTTAAAACTTATGGTTTCTCATTAAACGAAATATTTTTCTTTAAATATTACCTATAGATTCTCACTGAATGTTTTGAATAGTCTTTAAAAATTGTTGGAAGTTTCTTTTTAAACTCTCTGGAAATTTTCTCTTTAACCATTCTAGAAAATTACTTTTTAAAGGTTATGAAAAGTTTCTCTTTAAAGGTTATGAAAAGTTTCTGTAAATATTCAGGAGAGAGTATCGTCAAAAGTTCTGGGAGGTTTCGTATGAAACATACTAAAGAAATTCTCTTTAAATGTTCTTGAAAATTCCTCTTTAAATGTTCGAGAGAGTTTTCCTTTTAATGATCCTTGAAAATTTCTCTTTAAATGTTCTTGAAAATTTCTCTTTAAATGTTCTTGAAAATTCCTCTTTAAATATTTAGAGAGTTTTTTCTTTTGATGATCCTTGAAAATTTCTCTTTAATTGTTCTTGAAAATTTCTCTTTAAATGTTCTTGAAAATTCCTCTTTAAATGTTCTAGAGAGTTTTTCTTTTAATGATCCTTGAAAATTTCTCTTTAAATGTTCTTGAAAATTCCTCTTTAAATGTTCTTGAAAATTCCTCTTTAAATGTTCTAGAGAGTTTTTCTTTTAATGATCCTTGAAAATTTCTCTTTAAATGTTCTTGAAAATTCCTCTTTAAATGTTCTTGAAAATTCCTCTTTAAATGTTCTAGAAAGTTTTTCTTTTAATGATCCTTGAAAATTTCTCTTTAAATGTTCTTGAAAATTCCTCTTTAAATGTTCTTGAAAATTCCTCTTTAAATGTTCTAGAGAGTTTTTCTTTTAATGATCCTTGAAAATTTCTCTTTAAATGTTCTTGAAAATTTCTCTTTAAATCTTCTTGAGTTTTTATTATAACTACATGGCAAGTTTCACTTAGAAAGTTAGATAGCGTCTTTAAGCGGTCTGGAAGATTTCTCTTCAAGTCTTATGAAAAGTTTCTCTGTTGGAAGTTTCTCTTTAAACAAGTTATAAAGTTTCTTAAACTTTCAGGGAAGTTTATTTTTAAACACTCTGGAAAGTTTCTCTTTAAACACCCGGGAAAGGTTCTTTTAAATA
>NC_090738.1:127694848-127699848 GCF_036898095.1 Palaemon carinicauda | reverse complement strand
TTATTGGTCATCATCATCATCATCATCATCATCATCATCACCACCACCACCAAGGAAGTTATAAAATTCAGTCTGTTTATTTATATTTTAATCTGTTTCTGTCTGTCTGTGGACAGGATTACGTCAAAATAAATTGACGGGTTTCAACGAAATCCTACCACAGATAGATCTTAGGCCATGGACGACTCCATTAACCTTTGGCGGAGGTCAGAAATATCTGATTGATCCTATTTTTATTATTATTTTTGTTGTTGTTGTTGTTGTTGTTGTTGTTATTGTTGTCGTTTTTATCATTATATCATTGTTATTATATTATTATTTTGGTATAATTGTTGTTGGTGTTGCTATTATCATTATTATTGTTATTATATTATTATTATTATTATTATTATTATTATTATTATTATTATTATTGTTGTTGTTGTTGATGTTCTTTTTATTATTATTATTATTATTATTATTATTATTATTGTTGTTGTTGTTGATATTATGATGATGATTATTATTATTATTATATTGTTATTCTTATTATTATTATTATCATTATTATTATTATTATCATTATTATTATTATTATTGTTATTGTTGTTTTTATATTGTCATTATTATTGGATAAATGGACACGAAGAAGCAAAAACCCTAGACCACTAATATTTGCTTGTGCAAATAAATGTGCATGGAATGGGAAACAGCAAAAATTCTCTGCCAATGAATCTTAGCTAAGTAGAATGAAGATTATCTCCGGTATTATCCTAACCTGTTTACCTGTTCTAATAAGAATAAGAAAACCATTATGTCCAAAGATGGTCATGATTCAGGGCCCAGGTTGTTTCACGAAATATATGAGTTTTTCTTGTGAATATAAATGTTGGTATGTTTATGCAGTGATGGGAGAGAGAGAGAGAGAGGGAGAGAGAGAAGAGAGAGAGAGAGAGAGAGAGGAGAGAGAGAGAGAGAGAAACGGATTCTGGATGTCTCAAACACTTTTTAGTCCATATAGGGAGGCTCCATTTGCTCTCGGGTTGAGCGATTTGGTTTGAACATTTAGAGTTTTTTATGATCTTGTCTAACTTATTCTTGAACTTGTTTACCGTGTTACTGTTTAATATATCCGCTGGAAGGCTGTTTCATGCATTTGGTAATTTGTACAGAAAGAAATATTACCACATTGAGTTGTGTTGTATCTTCTCAATGAGAGAGAGAGAAGGAGAGGAGAGAGAGAAGAGAGAGAGAGAGAGAGAGAGAGAGAGGTATATAAAGTACTTACAAATAAGAGTACAGTATGTCTATGGATGTGTAATGACGTAATGATTTATATGCTTGTAAATGTACCACGTGTATCCCCCCTCCCCCCCCCCTCCTCTCTCTCTCTCTCTCTCTCTCTCTCTCTCTCTCTCTCTCTCTCTTCTCTATATATATATATATATATATATATATATATATATATATATATACATATATACATACATACATAAATTATTACATATATATAAATATATATACATATATATATATATAAATATATATACATATATATATATAAATATATAAATATATAATATAATATCTCTATATATATATATATATATATATATAAGTTTAATCCAAGATCTTGATAGTTATGTTTTTTTTTTGAGATCCAATCTTTGTTAGAAGAATCAACCCAGTCTTATACAAGCAAACAGACTCATATATAAAATACATACACATATATTTATTTATATTGTAGTTGGTTTTCTTTTCAATAAATATTTCTTATTTAAATCTAAAAGGTTTGAAAGGCCTAAGTGCCATAATTGTTCCCTTTTTTGGGTCCTCTTCAGTGTTATCAACATCTGAGACTTAACCTTTCACATTGTGTTGTCAAGCTGAAGGCCGCCTCTGAACAAGGGTTCTTTTTGTCATTTCGGCTGAAACCCTGGGTTTTAGGGTTCATAAAAAGGAAGCGGTCTTCTCCTTTATCTAATGGAATCTCTCTCTCTCTCTCGCTCTCTCTCTCTCTCTCTCTCTCTCTCTCTCTCTCTCTATGTTCATTTCCTTCCCTGGGCTTGTTCCCTGTTTGTGGGTACATGAGAAACTGGTCTACTTTTGTGACTGTATATCTAGCTATCTATTTGTCTATTTTTCTTTCTAACTGTCTATATAATATATATATATATATTATATATATATATGTACATATATATATATATATATATATATATATATATATATATGTATGTATGTATGTATGTATGTATGTATATGTGGAGGAAGGTTTTAGCACGGGGTCTCATTCTTGGTTCTTCAGTTGCAAAAAAAATGTGGCAGTGACTCTTTTAGTTAATATATATATATATACTATATATAATATATATATATATATATATGTATATATATATATATATATATATATATATATATACTATATATATAGATATATATATACACACACACATATCATCTATATACATATACACACACACATATATATATATATATATATATATATCTATATATATACATATATATATATATATACAGTATATCTTTGTATGCATATAGTATGTATAATATCATAATCACTATTCATACAGCGTTTATGATGATTTAATGGACCTAAAAGCAAAATTAACAAGAGAGAAATTACAGCATATAAGTAGCATCATCCTCTGAAAATTAAGAACGTATATTAAACCTTTATAATGTTAATCATAGATTTGTAACCTCATAGTTAAGGTACAATTGATATTAGACTTAACACCAGTGCTCTCTCAAGAAGCGTCAATTTTACAAACAAGTTACATTTGATTTCCATGTTCAAGTTCGTATCTGTTCAATTGTACATTACCATTCGCTTTGCGCTCGGGCACACTATTCTATCTTAGTTCTCTTTACTATTTTTCTTAAAGTGTTTATAGTTTATATATGAGGGTTTTATTTTGATATTGTTACTGTTCTTAAAATATTTTATTTTAATTGTTAAAGACTTCTCATGTAGTTTATTGATTTTCTTTATTTACTTCCCTCACTGGGCTATTTCCCCTGTTGGAGGCCTTGGGCTCATAGCATCCTGCTTTTTTAACTAGGGTTGTAGCTTAGCAAGTAATAATAATAATAATAATAATAATAATGATGATGATGATGATGATAATAATAGTAATAATAATAATGATGATGATGAGGAGAGAGGGAGGAGGAGGAGGAGAGGAGGAGGAGGAGGAGGAGGAGGAGGAGAGTTTTAGGGCGTTTATCACTATTCATCAAGATCTAAATATTCATGTAAGACAAAACAAGTTATTATTTGTAAAAACTCGTCCAAAGATTCAATGCACTTGATCATATTTATTGCTGTAAATAAGAGGGGATTTGGTATACATGAATTAAAACCCATGTTTTTAGAGTTCTGGATCTTATCTAGTGAATTTTTCTTCTTCACTTATTTTTTTTTTCAGACAATATATATATATATATATATATATATATATATATATATATATATATATATATATATACTGTATATATATATATATATATATATATATATATATATATATATATATATATACTATATATATCAAATAAGCCATTATTCTAATACATTAAAGTCTGGATTCTTTTAACGACCTCGGGATCAGAGCCCCAGGCGGAATCACCCAAAGACTATAGTATCAGACCGGCCGGGATTTGAACCCTGGTCCAGGATACCTGTATGCCAGTGACCATACCACTCAGCCATACCACTCAGCTGAGTGGTATGGTCACTGGCTAACAGGTATCCTGGACCAGGGTTCAATCCCAGCCGGTCTGATACCATAGTCTTTGGGTGATTCCTCCTGGGGCTCTGATCCGAGGTCGTTAAGAGAATCCAGACTTTAATGTATTAATATATATGGCTTATTTGAAATATGAAAAACACGTTTAACTGTGAAAAAATTTATAATATATATTATATATATATATATAATATTATATGTATATATATATATATAATATATATATATATAATATCTACAATAACAAGGAAAATGCAACCATATCTAGTCCAGTGCAGGACAGAGGCCTCAGATATGTCAAGTCACGTCTGGGGGTGGATTGGCAGTTTTCATCACCACGCTGGCCAACTGCGGATTAGTGATGGTGGCAGACTTTTTTGTTTACAGCAAACCAACCTAGTATGAGTATCCGGGACTAATACAGATTTGCTGATCATGTATATACACACAATCCCTTAACCATATGTTTATATATATATATATATATATATATATATATATATATATATATATATATATATATATATATAAATATATATATATGTATATAATATACAGTATATATATTATATATATATATTATATATATATTATATATATAATATATATATATATATATAATATATATATATATACTGTATATGTATATATATGTGATATATATATAGATATATATATATATATATATATATATATATATATATTGTGTGTATTTATGTATTTGTTGTGTATGTGTTCATGTCCCTTCGAATAGACCTGTCTGGTCTCTTTGAAATTTTCCTGAGTCTGAAGTTCTTCCTTTTTACAGGACGATTCATCACAAAATTAATTAAGAGAGCAAGTCTCATACATCATTGTAATACATATCCATCATTCTTCTTCTTTTCTTGCTCGAAGGATATGCTGCTGCTTGCAACGGAGGCTATCCATCTTGCGAGAAAACTCGCTCATTTCTGGTGCTTGCTTCTTGCTAGGATGTTGGAAAGTATCCTTCATATTGTGTCCCTATGGAATTATTATTAGTATTATTATTATTATTATTATTATTTTTTTTTTTTTTTTTTTTTTTTTTTTTTTTTTTTTTTTTTTTTTTTTTTTTTTTACAAAATATATTCTATAGGGTTGTGGGTCGATACGTTCTAATGAACATTTATGATTTAATTCATCTTATTTTTTTTTTTAACTAGTGTACGCGATCCGTCAAAAAAGTCGGCTAGATATTTGCATAGATTTACTCGCAATCCC